>NC_056431.1:54496285-54548785 GCF_018296145.1 Oncorhynchus tshawytscha | reverse complement strand
TGAGACATACACTAGTTCAGACCTCTTACACTGTGAGACATACACTAGTCCAGGCATCTTACACTGTGAGATATACAGTAGCTCAGACCTCTTACACTGAGACACACACTAGTTCAGACCTCTTACACTGAGACATACAGTAGTTCAGACCTCTTACACTGAGACATACAGTAGTTCAGACCTCTTACACTGAGACATACAGTAGTTCAGACCTCTTACACTGAGACATACACTAGTTCAGACCTCTTACACTGAGACATACAGTAGTTCAGACCTCTTACACTGTGAGACATACAGTAGCTCAGACCTCTTACACTGTGAGACATACACTAGTTCAGACCTCTTACACTGAGACATACACTAGTTCAGACCTCTTACACTGTGAGACATACAGTAGCTCAGACCTCTTACACTGTGAGAAATACAGTAGCTCAGACCTCTTACACTGTGAGACATACACTAGTTCAGACCTCTTACACTGAGACATACAGTAGTTCAGACCTCTTACACTGTGAGACATACAGTAGCTCAGACCTCTTACACTGTGAGAAATACAGTAGCTCAGACCTCTTACACTGAGACATACAGTAGTTCAGACCTCTTACACTGTGAGACATACACTAGTTCAGACCACTTACACTGTGAGACATACAGTAGCTCAGACCTCTTACACTGAGACACACACTAGTTCAGACCTCTTACACTGTGAGACATACAGTAGCTCAGGCCTCTTACACTGTGAGACATACACTAGTTCAGACCTCTTACACTGTGAGACATACAGTAGCTCAGACCTCTTACACTGTGAGACATACACTAGTTCAGACCTCTTACACTGTGAGACATACAGTAGTTCAGACCTCTTATACTGTGAGACATACAGTAGCCCAGACCTCTTACACTGTGAGACACACACTAGTTCAGACCTCTTACACTGTGAGAAATACAGTAGCTCAGACCTCTTACACCATCTCCCAAGACTCCCTATCATTCTCTCTCTCCCAACCTCCACCTTGAAACACCTCCTCATTTCTAACTTGCAAAAAAAGTGGTTGTAGTTGTGGGAGTGCATGTGATAAGTTGATACCTTGTAGACGGTGCCGAAGGCCCCCGAGCCCAGTATCTTGACCCTCTTGAGTTCAGTCTCTTTGAGGATGCGGAGCTGGGCCTGGTTAGGGGCTGTACCACTAGGTGTCAGGGGCTCCACCAGCTATAGGGAGAAACAATCAACTCATCAGTCAAATAAACAGTCAATGACTACAATAAACAGACCCTCACTCCGTTACCCGTCAATCAACCAATCAATCTAGCAAGCTATTAAGAAAGCAACCAGTCACATCTCCCATGGGTATGGCACTCTTTCATCTTTCGAAGAGAAACTTTCAAAGAGACTTATCAGAGAGGCAAAAGTGACAACTACACTGCTCAAAAAAATAAAGGGAACACTAAAATAACACATCCTAGATCTGAATGAATGAAATATTCTTATTAAAACCTTTTTTCTTTACATAGTTGAATGTGCTGACAACAAAATCACACAAAAATTATCAATGGAAATCAAATTTATCAACCCATGGAGGTCTGGATTTGGAGTCACACTACAGACTGATCCAACTTTGATGTAATGTCCTTAAAACAAGTCAAAATGAGGCTCAGTAGTGTGTGTGGCCTCCACGTGCCTGTATGACCTCCCTACAACGCCTGGGCATGCTCCGGATGAGGTGGCGGACTCCTGGACAGTCTGTGGTGCGACGTGGCGTTGGTGGATGGAGCGAGACATGATGTCCCAGATGTGCTCAATTGGATTCAGGTCTGGGGAACAGGCGGGCCAGTCCATAGCATCAATGCCTTCCTCTTGCAGGAACTGCTGACACACTCCAGCCACATGAGGTCTAACATTGTCTTGCATTAGGAGGAACCCAGGGCCAACCGCACCAGCATATGGTCTCACAAGGGGTCTGGGTACCTAATGGCAGTCAGGCTACCTCTGGCGAGCACATGGAGGGCTGTGCGGCCCCCCAAAGAAATGCCACCCCACACCATGACTGACCCACCGCCAAACCGGTCATGCTGGAGGATGTTGCAGGCAGCAAAACGTTCTCCATGGCGTCTCCAGCCTCTGTCACATGTGCTCAGATGAACCTGCTTTCATCTGTGAAGAGCACAGGGCGCCAGTGGCGAATTTGCCATTCTTGGTGTTCTCTGGCAAATGCCAAACGTCCTGCACAGTGTTGAGCTGTAAGCAAAACCCCCACCTGTGGACATCGGACCTCATACCACCCTCATGGAGTCTGTTTCTGACCGTTTGAGCAGACCCATGTACATTTGTGGCCTGCTGGAGGTCATTTTGCAGGGCTCTGGCAGTGCTCCTCCTTGCACAAAGGCAGAGGTAGCGGTCCTGCTGCTTGGTTGTTGCCCTCCTACGGCCACCTCTACGTCTGCTGATGTACTGGCCTGTCTCCTGGTAGCGCCTCCATGCTCTGGACACTACGCTGACAGACACAGCAAACCTTCTTGCCACATCTCGCATTGATGTGCCATCCTGGATGAGCTGCACTACCTGAGCCACTTGTGTGGGTTGTAGACTCCGTCTCATGCTACCACTAGAGTGAAAACACCACCAGCATTCAAAAGTGACCAAAACATCAGCCAGGAAGCATAGGTCTGTCGTCCCCAACTGCAGAACCACTCCTTTATTGGGGGTGTCTTGCTAAATGCCTATAATTTCCACCTGTTGTCTATTCCATTTGCACAACAGCATGTGAAATGTATTGTCAATCAGTGTTGCTTCCTAAGTGGACAGTTTGATTTCACAGAAGTGTGATTGACTTGGAGTTACATTGTGTTGTTTAAGTGTTCCCTTTATTTTAAAGAGCAGTGTATGAAACAAGAGGGGAAGAGATGGAGAACTGGGAGAGATGGAGAACTGGGAGAGATGGAGAACTGGGAGAGATGGAGAACTGGGAGAGATGGAGAACTGGGAGAGATGGAGAACTGGGAGAGATGGAGAACTGGGAGAGATGGAGAACTGGGAGAGATGGAGAGAACGAGAGGGTGGATAATAGCAACAGTTGAAGAGGAGTATAGGCTCGCGTAGTTTCATTATCTTTCAAGTGGAGAACAATGAATCCTCCGGAAGGGAGAGAGGGAGAGGGAGGAAGAGAGGTGGAAAGTGAGGGAAAGAAAGGTGAGAGAAAGAAAGAGTGAGGGAGGGAGATATAGAGAGCGGAAGACAGCAAAAGAGAGAAAAAGAGAGGAAAGGAGGGGAGAGAGAGATAGAGGGAGAAAGAAAGAGAAATAAAACAGAAAGGAGAGAGAGAAAGAGAGAGTGAGAGAGAGAGGGGGAAGGAGCAGAGAGAGAGAGGGGGAAGGAGCAGAGAGAGAGGGGGGGAAGGAGCAGAGAGAGAGAGAGGGGGAAGGAGCAGAGAGAGAGAGAGAAAGAGAGACAGCGAGAGATGGAAGAAAAACAGAGAGAGAATGTGAGGGAGGGAGAGACAGATAGAGAAAGGGAGAAGAAGTAAATCAGCGCTCCTCTCTGCTTCGGCTCTGTCCTCTGGCTCATCACAACACTCTAATTAAAAAAACATAGCTGTTCTTTATTTAAATGGAGTTCTGAATCAGGCTTGCATGAGAGGACAGAGAAGAGGAAAGAGGGGGAGGGGAAAGAGAGTGAGAAAGAGAAGGGGTAGAGAGGAAATAAGGATGGGGGAAGAGGAAGAAGAGGGGGAGAGGGAGGAAAGAGATATAGAATGGACATGGAAGGTGCAAAGAAGATGCCCTTCCATATATTTTTAGTCCCCCTCTCCCTCCCCCTCTTCTTCCTCTTCTTCTCCTTCCTCCTTTCCCATTCCATCTGTTTTCCTCCCCCTCTCTTTCCCCCTCTCCTTCCTCTCTCATCTTCCCTGCCTCTTCCTTATCTGTCATTATCTCTTTCCTCCCCCTCTCCTTCTCCTTCCCCTTTCCATCTGTTTTCCTCCCCTCTCCTTCCTCTCCCATCTTCCCTGCCTCTTTCTTATCTGTCATTATCTCTTTCCTCCCCCTCTTCTTCCTCTTCCCCCTCTCCTTCCCTCTTTCTTCCCCCTCTCCCTCTCCTTCCCATTCTCTCTTCTCTGTCCTCTCATGTAAGGCTGATTCAAAATACCATTTAAATAAAGAACAGCTATTGTTTTTTAATCAGACGGTTGTGATGAGCCAGAGGGCCACACACAGCCAGCAACCTCACCTTCGCCCAAGACTGTAGGGAGCTGTCTGTTAGGGTATTTTCACACTTGGTCGATTTCAGCCAATTGTTTTGAGTGTTTTTGTGCAGTGTGAACACTCCAAAGGAATTCAGAACCCTCAAAAGAGCCTCTGAAGCAAACCGAACTGAGACCACTTCTAGAGGTGTTCGGAGTTCGGTTCGCTTGAATCCCACGGCCTGGTTCCCTTTATTTAGGGCAATGTGAACACAAAGCTCCCCAGGCTCGCTTGTCATTATTCCTGCACCACACGCTAGACTACTGCAACACTGTTTCCCCTGCCACAACCCCCCACATTGGGTCCACAAAAGTGGGAAGATGGTGATGTGCAGGTTCTCCGAAATAAACGTGTGCTGTTTTTGCATATTGATCAGCGATTGTCAAGGATGCACAGAAATTCCAAAATATGTATGGAGTTCTTAGTTCAAGATGATTTGTTTGCGATATGTGATCTATAGGCTAAGAGAGTTTGATAAAGTGTTAACTCGATAGTGGGGTTTGAATAGCGTGAGAAGACAACATACTTGGTGAGAATCACAACATAGGGTACAAAATACATTTGAGCTCTTAAAGGGGCAGTGCCTACATTTTCAATTACACCATTATTCAATCTGCTGTTATTCTTCTGCTATTTATTATGTTACTCATAATATTTACATGTTAATATTATCTTCTGATTACAATTATTTAAATGCAATCTATTAGCTTCCAAATGTAAGTACGTACAATATCTAGCTGTCCGATAGCACCTTCTGATGGAATGGCTTGTCCTGCACTTTGTAAAAACCCAGAGTGCACTGAGTGAATGTTGGAAAAAGATCTTGGTTCCTTTCTAAACATAGTGATGTGAATGCAAAGAGGACTTGGACCACAACATAGGTGAAGTGAGATGTCAAAAGTTCAGAGACGGATTTCAGTCCTCATTCAAAGGCAAGGGCAGTGTGAATACAAAGAGAACGGAGCTATTTTGCTTCTCTTTTTTTTACCCCAGAGTTCACTTGAAGAGGACTGAGATTGGCTCTTTTAAATGGGACTTTATGTGAAAACACCCTTAGATGAGGTGCTGAACGTGTCGTTCCAATGGGCGGGAGGGAGCTGTCCACCAACCCACTCTAATCTGTGGTGCTGAAACCTGAGGAAGAATACTAGGGTGTCCATTTATTTAGTCTCTTCGAGCAGTCATTTCTTGTTTGTTATTACTTGTTATTATTTAAAACTAAAATCCTTAGTTGCGCCATTTCTTGACTTATAGATGAATTATATACACACAATGATGATTGAATAATATAATTTAGAATTGCCTCATGAGCTTAGATCAACTGTCGCATCCCATCATAATCCAAAATATAAGCTTGTTTTACTCCAATGTTTGTAAACAATGTAAATGTGAAATATGTCTAAAACTATCATTTTGATGTCATGGATGGTCAGCCCTTGCATCCATACCTCTGTTTATGAACATTTCTCCAGGGCCATCCCTCAGCTTTTTAACTCAACATAGGCTGACTTTACACTTTCTTATTGTTTCAATTGACTGACTTGCCACTGAGTTTTGCATTGAGCCAATTTGTATTGAATATGGTGAGTTCCGTAATAATAAAGCAGTGAACAGTACTGTATGTGTGTGCAGCTAATCAAGACAGCACAGTGGAGCGGAATGGATGGAGAGAGTGAGAGAGAGCAGTGATGTAAGGTATTACAGAAAAAGGCACAATCTTGTCATTACTGAAATAACTAGTAAAAAGCCCAGTGCACCATCACTTCATGGCACCGTAAGTGTAGGGTAGAAGGACATGGCAGGAGACCAGCACATTCAGGCTCTTACACCGCCCTATGTGATACTGAGAGCTTTAATGGAACCTGTCCCTGATGTCTGTTAACACAGATCACCCACTCCTCTCCTACATGGGAGACTGAACGTCTGTCTGTCTGTTTACAGTGAGCTAGCGCTAGCCCAGGACAGTTTTCAGGCCTCCCTCTCACAGTAGGTATTAGCCACAGTACTGTTCGTGACTCAAATATGAAGTCATGACTATCAGTATACTGAAACTTAATAATAGGATCTCTATACATGTTATTCATGTTATTTCACAGTAACTCTTATAACTAATCTATTTCACATGCAGTGGTGATGAATACTTGTATATGCAGCTATGTAGACTTAGCAGCAGGGTTGGGATTCATTCCACAAATTCACCTCTAATTACATTCTCTCTCTCTGTAAATGTTATTTAATTCAATTCAAATTTCAGGTCAATCTTTGAATTCAAAGATAATTCAATTAATCTCAATTCCAATGGTGGGTAAATTCCAAGAATTCAATTACCAATTCAATATTAATAACTTGAAGATTGTTGAAATTTGAATTGAATTCAACATAATTTATCCAATTCAGGAACTAATTACATGGAATTGACCCCAACTCTGCTTGGCAGTGGATCATATCCTAGCCATTTACAACCAGATATGGTACCTGGTCAAAAGTAGCGAGCTACATAGGGATTAGGGGGCCATTTGGGACCAAGCCATCCTTTACCTATTCTATCCATTCATTGTGATCAGTCGAGGAGGTAGAGAGTCCCAAATTCAGACAAAATGCTTCCTGGTTTGGTCAAGTCGAGCTCTACAGTATGGCAGACTGGGTAATTCATTGAGATTGATGTCTGTACGGAGGATGAAATTGAGGTCTCCAATCTGCTCCCCACTCTGTGGAGGGAGGAGATTGTGTGTGGATGGAGGAGTGTGTGTGTTTGTCAAATCAAATCAAATCAAATTGTAATAGCGTCTACACATATTTTGCAGATCTTATCACAGGTGCAGAGAAATGCTTATGTTCGTAGCTCCAAAAGTGCAGTAATACCTAACAATAAAAAAACAATACACACAAATTAAATTAAATAAAGAAATGAAGAAATATCAGAATGAGCAACATCAGAATCCAGAATATAAATATATACTGGAAATAATGGTGTGAAATAGACAGTATATGAATAGAGGTTTGTACAGCAGTAGTTATATAGGATCATCCTTGACTAGAATACAGTATATACAGTACATATGAAGTGTGTAAAATAGTGTATAAACATTTTCAAAGTGACCAGTGTTTAATGACTATGTACATTCTAGATGGTAGCGGAGTGAACTTCTCAATGGTTCTCTCAATGGTGCATCTGTAGAGGTTTGTCAGGGTCTTAGGAGCCAAGACGAATTCCTTCAGCCCTCTGAGGCTCAAGAACTCCTTCAGCCAGTGGAAAGGTGCCCTCTGAGGCATTTGTTCAAGAACTGCAAGAGTTCTAATTTTGTCCATGCCATTTGTCTGCTGAACAGTTTCCAAAAATAAAATTTGGGCCAAATTTGCCAAGTGGAAAGGGTGACAATTTACAACTGTACATGTAAACATGTTGTAATAGTGACCAGTAGCAGGATAAATAGATAAATACTAATGGTCATGGCAATCAATAATCAATGAACAGCAGCATAATGGTAGCAATACATCTAATCAATCATTATTTTAGCAGCAGCGTAGAAGTGAGGGTGTTTGTGTGTAAGTGTGTGGCGTAAGTAACGAATGTGTAAGTGAGGGTGAATGTAAGTGTGTGTATGCGAGTATGCGTGTGTGCATGTGAGTAAGAGTGACAGTGAAGGTATGTGTGTCTGAGTGGGTAGAGACCTCTGGATGTGCACAGAGTCAGTGTGGATAGTCTGTAGAAGAGGGACAGCAGCGTTTAACAGTGTTACGGCCAGGGGATAGAAGCTGTTCAGGAGTCTGTTGGTCTGAGCCTTGATGCACCGGTACCGCCTGCCAGACGGGAGTGTGGACAACAGTCCATGTCGCGAGTGTCTGGAGTCTTTGGCAATATTTCTCGCAAACCATTTCTGTATAGACCTCACTTTAATGCACAAAGGTATTGTCATGCTGAAACAGGAAAGGGCCTTCCTCAAACTGTTGCCACAAAGTTGTAAGCACAGAATCGTCTAGAATGCCATTGTATGCTGTAGCGTTAAGATTTCCCTTCACTGGAAGTAAGGGGCCTAGCCTGTACCATGAAAAACCGCCCCAGACCAATAATCCTCTTCCACCAAAGTTGACAGTTTTACAGGCACTATTCATTGGGTTATCCTGGCATCCACCAAACCCAGATTAGTCCACCAGACTGTCAGATGGTGAAGCATGATTCATCACTCCAGAGAACGTGTTTCCACTGCTCCAGAGTCCAATGGCAGAGAGCTTTACACCACTCCAGCTGAAACATGGCATTGCGCATGGTGATCTCAGGCTTGTGAACGGCTGCACATGAAGCTCCCGAACAGTTCTTGTGCTTCCAAAGGCCGTTTGGAACTCGGTAGTGAGTGTTGACACCGAGGACATACAATATTTATGAGCTACACGCTTCAGCATTAGCGGTCCCGTTTTGTGAGCTTGTGTGGCTTACCACTTCGCGGCTTGGCCGTTGTTGCTCCTAGACGTTTGCACTACACAATAACAGTACTTACAGTTGACCGTGGCAACTCTAGCAGGGCAGAAATTTTACGAGAGATTGCATGAATGTGTGCTTGATTTTATACAGCAATGGCTGTGGCTGAAATAGCCAAATCCACAAATTTGAAGGGATGTCCACATACTTTTGTATATATTGTGTACGTCCTGGATGGCTGAGAGCTGCCCCTAGTGATGTGCTGGGCCGGCCACACCATCCTCGATATGGCCTTCTGGTAGCGGGCAGTGCGGTTGCCAAACCAGATGGTGATACAACCAGTCAGGATGCTCTCGATGGTGCAGCTGTAAAAATTCCTGAGGATCTGAGGGGCCACGCCTAATTATTTCAGCCTCCTGAGGGAGAAGAGGTGCGCAGTGACTTCTTCAGAACTATCCTGGGTCAACTCCTTGGTCTTGATGATGTTGATGGAGAGGTTGTTGTCCTGACACCACACTGCCAGGTCTCTGACTTCCTCCCCGTAGGCTTTCTCATCACTGTTGGTGATCAGGCCTGCCACCTTGGTGTCGTCAGGAATCTTGATGATGGAGTCGGAGTCGTGCGTGGCCACACAGTGGTGGGTGAACAGGGAGTACAGAGGGGGGCTAAGCATACACCACTGGGGGGCACCCGTGTTGAGGTGATCCTCATGTCGGAGGTCCTCGTGTCGGAGGTCTTGTTACATACTCTCACCACCTAGGGTTGGCCCGGCATGAAGTCCAGGATCCAGTTGCAGAGGGAAGTGTTCAGTCCAAGGGTCCCGACCTTGGTGATGAGAGGGAACTATGTTGTTGAACGGCATTCTCACATAGGTATGTCTCTTGTCCAGGTGAGAGAGGTCAGTGTGGAGTGCAATTGAGATTGCATCATCTGTAGATATGTTGGGGCAGTATAGAAATTGGAGTGGGTCCAGGGTGTCTGGGATGATGGAATTGATGTGTGCCATGACCAGCCTTTCAAAGCACTGAGCACAGTTCTGAGTGGTACAGAGTGATAGAGTGGTACAGTGACGGTAGTGCTGTAGTCATTATGGCAGGTAGCCTCAGAGTTCTTGGGAACAGGAATGATGCGGGTCAGCTTGAGACGTGGGGATTACAGACTGGTACAAGGAGAGGTTGAAAATGACAGTGAAGATGCCTGCCGGCTGGGCTGTGCATGCTCTGAGAACGTACCCTGGAATACCGTCCTGCCCCGGGGCCTTGCGAGTGTTGACTAGATTAAAAGCCTTATTCACTTCCGCCTCAGAGAACGGGATCACCTATTCCTCTGGGATGGCTGGGGCCCTCATGCACTTGTTGAAGTGTTGAGTTCGTCTAGTAGAGAGGCATCCTTTGTAATCCTTAATGGACTGTAGCTTCGGAGCCGGTGTAATAGGAGTCCACCTTGTTCCTATATTGTCCTTTTGCCTGTTTGATGGCTCTTCGGAGGTCAATTGTGGGGCTTCTTGTGCGCGTTTGTGTCCTCTGCCATAGCCTCAGGGTCTGCTGCGATAGTCCTGTTTGTGGTAGCTCTGTCCTTTAGCTTAGGGCATTCCTCAATGTTAATCCAGGGTTTTTGCTTGGGGAATCAGCATACCTTCACAGTTGGGACAACGTCAACGTTGCATTTTCTGATGAAGCCGGTGACGGAGGTGGTTAGTTCTTCGATGCTATTGGCAGAGTCGTGGAACATATTCCAGTCAGTGCTAGCAAAGCCGTCCGGCAGCATAGCCTCTGCTTCGGTGCACCATTTCACTATGGAGCGCGTCACATGTACTTCCTGTTTGAGCTTCTGTTTGTAAACAGGAAGCAGGAGTATAGTAATGGTTATACAGTATAGGTAGTTTTGTTCACATTTATGGACTAGGTACAATACAGTGGAACACTGCCTATAGAAGTAGAGCAACAAGATGCTCGTTAATTTAACACGTGTGATGTGGTATTGTATTTGTGTTGCTTTGAGTGAGTTCCATGTGAGTGGGTCCAGGGTTGATGGTATTTTTGTGTAGAACATCCGTTTCAAAGAAGTTCTCATGTTCTATACCGTAACAAAGGAAAGGAGGGAGAGAGAAGGGAGAGGAGGGAGAGAGAAGGGAGAGAGAAGGGAGAGAGGAAGGAAGAAGAGGAGGGAGAAAGGAGGGAGAGGAGGGAGAGAGAAGGGAGAGGAGGGAGAGAGGAAGGAAGAATAGGAGGGAGAAAGGAGGGAAGAAGAGGAGGGAGAAAGGAGGGAGAAAGGAAGGAAGGAGAAAGGAGGGAGAAAGGCCTCAGGGGAGAAAGTGATTCGTTTGAGCTGGAGATGATGCTCTCTACCTCCTCTCCTCTCTGTCGGTCTATTCCCTAAGCTCTCTCTGTGTTCTCATAGCCCCGGGCCCCAGCCACCAGTGGCCCTACACACATCACAGAACACATCATAGACTACATCACATACCATTAAGCACAAGGCTGTTATTACAGCTCTTCATAGAGCAGTAAGTGACGTATTTTTCACTAAGGCTACTAGGATGTAGGATCCAATTCACTCCTGTTTTCTTTAATTATTACTTCAATCAATCATTCAATATCTTTATTGTCCCAATTGGGAAATTTGTTCCGTAGTCGGAGTTCAACAATAAAAACAAAATTAAAAACAGTGACAACCATACAACAGATATACACATAAGATAAATAATGAGATCGGTAATATGAGATTCATTGTGGAAATGTTTGACCAATAATGAACTCTATAACTGAAACGTCAAACCAATCAGTCTGTGTCTTATTGAGAGTCTCTAAATTCAGTCTGTGTCTCAAGGCACCCTATTCCCTATATTTTGATGAGACCAATGGAAGCTTTTTCTATGAGCCACATCTCTGGAGGCCCTTACCCTTGTCTCGTGTTTGTGTGTGTGTGTGTTCACACGCCGTACCTCTGTCTCGAGAAAGCGTCGCAGGGCTCTCTTCTTCTTGATGCTCTTCCTGCGGACAGACACGGCTACACTCAGAGCCACAATGACCACAACGAAGAGGCCCCCTATCACCCCGGCAGCAATCAAGGGAGTCCTGAGGGAGAGGAGGGAGAGAGATGTGAGATAGGGCCACAGTACTGGATACTAGTTACCAAACCTTCTTATTGGTTTTCTTTCTAATCATTTAGCTGCGCTTGATTGAGCTACTATTGTCTGGTAAAGTGGAACCGATAGAATAGTTTATCCATCTGGCAGTCCAAGCAGGCTTAATCAAATGCTCAAAATATTTGATGGAAAACAAATACTATTTAAACCCAGGTCTGATAAGCACTTACTCCAGAGGTCACAATTAGGACAATTCTTACTTAGCTTACAACCTTTGACAAAATACATGATCTAACATCTACAAGTGTCCTGTTACAAAATTAGGCAGTAAGTTCAAAGAAGAAGGGAAGGAAATGAGAGTCAGGAGAAGACAACATGTCCTGCTGCTTGTCAGCCTTGTCCATGATCTCTCTAACCCTCTACACCCCTGTCTGTCTTTCTGTCTATCTGCCTGCACTGGGAGCATTGAGTTATGTCCCTATGGCTGTGTAAAAAAAATGGTGCACTTAATAGGGAAAATGGTGGCATTTGGGACGTATCCACAGTATATTGTGGATGAGGAGTGAGATGAAATGGTGTATCTGAGTGAATATGCCTATCCTCTATCTTAATAAAAGGGCTAATTTGGCTGCGAGCACACGGAAGAACAGAACAGTGCAAAAGAGATGAAAGTGGCGGTGCTTCGGCACACTCCAGTCGTGCTTTAAATCAGCAGGAAAGCTATGAGCAGGTCTGGTAGATCACAGAGAAGAGCAGGTCCCATTAAACGTTATCACCCTCAGCTCACTTCATTTGGAATCGCATGAAACAACTCCCAATCTTTCACTCATCGTGTGCTTCCCAAATGGCCCCCTTTTCCCTATGTAGTGCACTACTTTTGACCTGATCCCATAGAGAATAGGGTGTCATTTGGGACACAAACATCCTCATTCTCCCAGCTCTACCTCTCTCCTACACAATATTACAGGGATGGATTTACTTTACTAAGGCACTGCATGGTGCTTTCGGCAGGAAGTGGCTTCAAGAGACATAGTTGTATGCAGGCTTAGGCATACTCCGAGTGAACATTTGTAGTGGTGCACCCAAATGGAGAGCAGAGAGTGGGGGAATAAGTCAAAAGCAGACAGAGTGTTTGTTGAGCGGCATCCCTTTTCTCTTTTGTTATTTCGAGCCAACATGATAATCAGTGTGTATATACTGTATGTGTGTGTGGAGGGAAAGTTTGTGAGTGTGCCTGTGTGTGTGTGTGTGTGGTTGCGTCGTTTGTGCGTGTGTGTGTGTGCATGCGTGCGTGCGTGCGTGGACATGTTTAACTATTCTTGTGAGGACCAGAAGTCCCCACAAGAATAGTAAACAAACATAAATTTGACCAACTGGGGATGTTTTGTTAGTCCCCAGTTGGTTTAGGGTTAAGGTTAGAATTAGTGTTGCGGTTAGAATTACGTTAAGGATTAGTGTTAGGAGCTAGGGTTAGTTTTAGGGTTAGGAGCTAGGGTTAGGTTTAGCGTTAGGAGCTAGGGTTAGGTTTAGGGTTAGGAGCTAGGGTTAGGTTTAGGGTTAGGAGCTAGAGTTAGGTTTAGGAGCTAGGGTTAGTTTTAGGGTTAGGAGCTAGGGTTAGGTTTAGGAGCTAGGGTTAGGAGCTAGGGTTAGGTTTAGGGTTAGGAGCTAGGGTTAGGTTTAGGGTTAGGAGCTAGGGTTAGGTTTAGCGTTAGGTTTAGGGTTAGGAGCTAGGGTTAGTTTTAGGGTTAGGTTTAGGGTTAGGAGCTAGGGTTAGGAGCTAGGGTTAGGAGCTAGGGTTAGGAGCTAGGGTTAGGAGCTAGGGTTAGGTTTAGGGTTAGGAGCTAGGGTTAGGTTTAGGGTTAGGTTTAGGGTTAGGAGCTAGGGTTAGTTTTAGGGTTAGGAGCTAGGGTTAGGTTTAGGGTTAGGAGCTAGGGTTAGGTTTAGGGTTAGGTTTAGGGTTAGGTTTAGGGTTAAGAGCTAGGGTTAGGTTTAGGGTTAGGTTTAGGAGCTAGGGTTAGTTTTAGGGTTAGGTTTAGGGTTAGGAGCTAGGGTTAGGTTTAGCGTTAGGTTTAGGGTTAGGAGCTAGGGTTAGGGTTAGGGTTAGGTTTAGGGTTAGGTTTAGGGTTAGGAGCTAGGGTTAGGAGCTAGGGTTAGGAGCTAGGGTTAGGAGCTAGGGGGTTAGGGGAGCTAGGGTTAGGTTTAGGGTTAGGAGCTAGGGTTAGGTTTAGGGTTAGGAGCTAGGGTTAGGTTTAGGGTTAGGAGCTAGGGTTAGGTTTAGGGTTAGGTTTAGGGTTAGGAGCTAGGGTTAGTTTTAGGGTTAGGAGCTAGGGTTAGGTTTAGGGTTAGGAGCTAGGGTTAGGTTTAGGGTTAGGTTTAGGGTTAGGTTTAGGGTTAAGAGCTAGTGTTAGGTTTAGGGTTAGGTTTAGGGTTAGGAGCTAGGGTTAGTTTTAGGGTTAGGTTTAGGGTTAGGAGCTAGGGTTAGGTTTAGGGTTAGGTTTAGGAGCTAGGGTTAGGTTTAGGGTTAGGTTTAGGGTTAGGAGCTAGGGTTAGGTTTAGGGTTAGGGTTCAGGTTTTTAGGTTACGGTTAGGTTTTAGAGGGTTTCTGTTAATGCTGGTATCAAACATTGGGTTGCATGGGCTAGGGTTAGGGTTAGGGTTAGGGTTAGGAGCTAGGGTTAGGGTTAGGGTTAGGTTTAGGGGTCAGGTTTTTAGGTTACGGTTAGGTTTTAGAGGGCTTCTGTTAATGCTGGTATCAAACATTGGGTTACACGGGCCTATTGCAGCTTTCTGCCCTGTTTCTGTATTAAACATCCGACTGGTCTGGAGAGGGTGAGAGAACATGAAAACCCGAGAGCTCAGAGGGCTCACCAAAACAGTTCAACAACAGGAGGAAGACAATTATTGATAAAGTGCTGAGGATAAAAAACATTCAATAAAAAAAAAAATGTATATAATAAAATCATAATAAAACACACAAACTGGATCAATTAAATAAATAACTAAATAAGTACATGGAAATCCCCCCCAAAGGATGAAGGGATTAAGTGCTCCAAAGATAAGTGCTATGTTAAAGTGCTTGATATTATACAATTAAATATAAAATATAAAAAAACAGATTGAGTAAATATTCCAGAACATTCTGTTCTGGAAGTGTGTTAGGGTGTTAGGGTGCGGGGGATCAAACGTTCTGTTCTGCATGAGGCCTGCCAATGTGTTAGGGTTGGGGGGATCAAACATTCTGTTCTGGATGAGGCCTGCCAGTGTGTTGGGGTTGTTAGGGGGGGATCAAACATTCTGTTCTGGATGAGGCATGCCATTCTGTGTGTTGCCAGTGGTTAGGGTTGGGGGATCAAACATTCTGTTCTGGATGAGGCCTGCCAGTTAGGGTTGGGGGGATCAAACATTCTGTTAGGGCCTGCCAGTGTGTTAGGGTTGGGGGATCAAACATTCTGTTCTGGATGAGGCCTGCCAGTGTGTTAGGGTTGGGGGATCAAACATTCTGTTCTGGATGAGGCCTTCAGTGTGTTAGGGTTGGGGGATCAAACATTCTGTTCTGCATGAGGCCTGCCCAATGTGTTAGGGTTGGGGGATCAAACATTCTGTTCTGCATGAGGCCTGCCATGTGTTAGGGTTGGGGGATCAAACATTCTGTTCTTGAGGCCTGCCAGTGTGTTAGGGTTGGGGGATCAAACATTCTGTTCTGCATGAGGCTGGCCAGTGTGTTAGGGTTGGGGGATCAAACATTCTGTTCTGGATGAGGCCTGCCAGTGTGCCAGTGTGTTAGGTTGGGGGATCAAACATTCTGTTCTGGATGAGGCCTGCCAGTGTTAGGGTTGGGATGATCAAACATTCTGTTCTGGATGAGGCCTGCCCGTGTGTTAGGGTTGGGGGATCAAACATCCTGTTCTGGATGAGGCCTGCCAGTGTGTTTGCCTTTATGTACCTCAGTGACCGCTTTGAGTATCCCCTCTTCCCCAGTGCACTAAATAGGGTCTGTGTGGGTGAATGGAAGTCTTTCTCTTGTGTACATAGTCTATGGAATCTCATGAGTTGTGATTTGACAATGCCCGTGAATGGATGTTTTGGGTGATAACTGGAATTGTGGAGTAGGGCATGTGTGTCTGTGTCCTTGAAATATACTTTGTTTGTAAAGAGACTATGTGCGTGTCAGTATCTGGAATAAAAAAATGATTGTATGTGGGTGGATGACACATTTAACTGTTATGGTAGGATGATGGTTATTGAGTATTTCAGTGAATGTTGTGAAATGTACCAGATCATGTTCCCACACATCATCCAGGTATCGTCTATAAAACATGGGACGCAATGGGCATTTAGCCAGGACTCTCAACTCCCAGTCTGCCATATCAATATTAGCATAGGCTGGGGTGAACTTTTTACTTATCGCGTCCCAAAAATCTGTACGTACTGTAGTGTTTATTATTAAATGTGAAATCATTGTTTCTTTAGCCAAGTTCCAGAAGCTGTAGGAGGTGTGAGTCTGGTCTATATGGATCTGGAAATCTCCGGAGTGTAGATTCCACTGCTGTCAAACTTGACAACGACTCCATTTTGTTGATCCCTGCCTACAGACAGAAACTAAAACAGAAACTAAAACAAGAAGCTCCCACGCTGAGGTCTGTCCAACGCTGGTCCGACCAAGCTGACTCCACACTCCAAGACTGCTTCCATCACGTGGACTGGGAGATGTTTCGTATTGCGTCAGACAACAACATTGACGAATACGCTGATTCGGTGTGCGAGTTCATTAGAACGTGCGTTGAAGATGTCGTTCCCATAGCAACGATTAAAACATTCCCTAACCAGAAACCGTGGATTGATGGAAGCATTCGTGTGAAACTGAAAGCGCGAACCACTGCTTTTAATCAGGGCAAGGTGTCTGGTGACATGACTGAATACAAACAGTGCAGCTATTCCCTCCGCAAGGCTATTAAACAAGCTAAGCGTCAGTACAGAGACAAAGTAGAATCTCAATTCAACGGCTCAGACACAAGAGGCATGTGGCAGGGTCTACAGTCAATCACGGACCACAGGAAGAAATCCAGCCCAGTCACGGACCAGGATGTCTTGCACCCAGGCAGACTAAATAACTTTTTTGCCCGCTTTGAGGACAATACAGTGCCACTGACACGGCCTGCAATGAAAACATGCGGTCTCTCCTTCACTGCAGCCGAGGTGAGTAAGACATTTAAACGTGTTAACCCTCGCAAGGCTGCAGGCCCAGACGGCATCCCCAGCCGCGCCCTCAGAGCATGCGCAGACCAGCTGGCCGGTGTGTTTACGGACATATTCAATCAATCCCTATACCAGTCTGCTGTTCCCACATGCTTCAAGAGGGCCACCATTGTTCCTGTTCCCAAGAAAGCTAAGGTAACTGAGCTAAACGACTACCGCCCGTAGCACTCACATCCGTCATCATGAAGTGCTGTGAGAGACTAGTCAAGGACCATATCACCTCCACCCTACCTGACACCCTAGACCCACTCCAATTTGCTTACCGCCCAAATAGGTCCACAGACGATGCAATCTCAACCACACTGCACACTGCCCTAACCCATCTGGACAAGAGGAATACTTATGTGAGAATGCTGTTCATTGACTACAGCTCGGCATTCAACACCATAGTACCCTCCAAGCTCGGGACCCTGGGTCTCGACCCCGCCCTGTGCAACTGGGTACTGGACTTCCTGACGGGCCGCCCCCAGGTGGTGAGGGTAGGCAACAACATCTTCTCCCCGCTGATCCTCAACACTGGGGCCCCACAAGGGTGCGTTCTGAGCCCTCTCCTGTACTCCCTGTTCACCCACGACTGCGTTGCCACGCACGCCTCCAACTCAATCATCAAGTTTGCGGACGACACAACAGTGGTAGGCTTGATTACCAACAATGACGAGACGGCCTACAGGGAGGAGGTGAGGGCCCTCGGAGTGTGGTGTCAGGAAAATAACCTCACACTCAACGTCAACAAAACTAAGGAGATGATTGTGGACTTCAGGAAACAGCAGAAGGAACACCCCCCTATCCACATCGATGGAACAGTAGTGGAGAGGGTAGCAAGTTTTAAGTTCCTCGGCATACACATCACAGACAAACTGAATTGGTCCACTCACACAGACAGCATCATGAAGAAGGCGCAGCAGCGCCTCTTCAACCTCAGGAGGCTGAAGAAATTCGGCTTGTCACCAAAAGCACTCACAAACTTCTACAGATGCACAATCGAGAGCATCCTGGCGGGCTGTATCACCGCCTGGTACGGCAACTGCTCCGCCCTCAACCGTAAGGCTCTCCAGAGGGTAGTGAGGTCTGCACAACGCATCACCGGGGCAAACTACCTGCCCTCCAGGACACCTACACCACCCGATGTTACAGGAAGGCCATAAAGATCATCAAGGACATCAACCACCCGAGCCACTGCCTGTTCACCCCGCTATCATCCAGAAGGCGAGGTCAGTACAGGTGCATCAAAGCTGGGACCGAGAGACTGAAAAACAGCTTCTATCTCAAGGCCATCAGACTGTTAAACAGCCACCACTAACATTGAGTGGCTGCTGCCAACACACTGACACTGACACTGACTCAACTCCAGCCACTTTAATAATGGGAATTGATGGGAAATGATGTAAATATATCACTAGCCACTTTAAACAATGCTACCCTATATAATGTTACTTACCCTACATTATTCATCTCATATGCATATGTATATACTGTACTCTATATCATCGACTGCATCCTTATGTAATACATGTATCACTAGCCACTTTAACTATGCCACTTTGTTTACATACTCATCTCATATGTATATACTGTACCCGATACCATCTACTGTATCTTGCCTATGCTGCTCTGTACCATCACTCATTCATATATCCTTATGTACATATTCTTTATCCCCTTACACTGTGTATAAGACAGTAGTTTTGGAATTGTTAGATTACTTGTTGGTTATTACTGCATTGTCGGAACTAGAAGCACAAGCATTTCGCTACACTCACATTAACATCTGCTAACCATGTGTAAGTGACAAATAAAATTTGATTTGATTTGATGTTGGTGTAGAGAATCTATATCTAGAGTGAATAGGTATGCATGTGCTGGCACTGGAATGTTGTGAAGTGTGTCTATGAAATGGTATGTGTACTAAAGGTAGCTAGGGTGATTTTGTGAGATGGGAGTGAGGAGGTAGTCAATTAATTTGGCTGCTGGCGAGGACACACTCCCACAGTCGGACACAATAGTTTTTCCCTTCAGGACCTCAAAAGGGACTGTCCATGTATCTGGTGTTTGGTGGATCTTAGGGCGGAAATAGAAGAGTCTCTGTCTGGGTAATTCTGGTCCATCTAGATATTCCTTTTGTCTATGTGTAATGTATTTCTTTCCGTAGAGATCTGATATTATCTGTCTGATTTTTTTATTTGTGTCTAGATCTGTGTAGAAGCAGAGATAGGAGTATAATGGTGTGTACTAGAGAGTTGTCGGTGGGCTTCAGAGAGGTACTCTTGGTTGTCCATAATAATGATCTTTGAGCCTTTGTTTGCTGGTTTTCAGGTTCTATGTTTGTGTTTCCTTACTTTAGCTCGGGCTTGTCTTTCTTCTGTTCTGTTTTGAGGTTATGGTGGAGGTACAGAGTTCTCTGATGATTTTGGTTAAGGTTAGGTTTTTAGGTTAAGGTTAGAGTTAGGGTAAGAGTACGGGTTAGGGTTAGGGGTTAGGAAAATAGGATTTAGAATTGTGTCCCCACAAGGTTAGCTGTACAAGACTGTGAGTGTGTGTGTGAGAGAGAGGGTAAAAGTCCAGAGGGTGTCAGAAAGTGCAGATGACAGTACGTCTAGTCTCTATTATGTGAGACAGCCTCACACAGCAGCGGCTGACACAATGTCAGATAAGCTGTAGAACTAAATGTATATGTCTGTCTGAGCGTTGAGAGGCTTTGTTGAGAGGCACCCCGAGCAGCTATAAGCTGCCTAGCTATTCTGCTCAGTTAAACCATAGCCTCTGTAAAATAATGTTAAAAAGCCACTTTACCAAACTGGCATGCCCCACAGTACTATCAGTGTATTGTGTTACTCAGCTGTCAACATATGTATGAAGGTTTTTCCCCTGACAGCCTTTATCAGTCTAGTAGCACTTTCCTCACCCTGCGTCAACCCCTCTCCACCCCTCTTCACCCTGCGTCACACCCTCTCCACCCCTCTTCACCCTGCGTCACACCCTCTCCACCCCTCTTCACCCTGCGTCAACCCCTCTACACCCCCCTTCCACCCCTCTTCACCCTGCGTCACCCCCTCCACCCCTCTTCACCCCCTCTCTCCACCCCTCTTCACCCTGCGTCACCCTCTTCCTCCACCCCTCTTCACCCTGCGTCAACCCCTCTCCACCCCCCCTCTTCACCCTGCGTCAACCCCTCTCCACCCCTCTTCACCCTGCATCAACCCCCTCTCCACCCCTCTTCCCCTCTCCACCCCTCTTCACCCTGCGTCAACCCCTCTCCACCCCTTCACCCTCCACCCCTCTCCCCCTCTTCACCCCCTCTCCACCCCTCTTCACCCGGCGTCAACCCCTCTCCACCCCTCTTCACCCTGCGTCAACCCCCTCCACCCCTCCACCCCTCTTCACCCTCTTCACCCTCCACCCCTCTTCACCCCCTCTCCACCCCTTCACCCTCGTCACCCCTCTTCACCCTGCGTCACCCCCTCCACCCCTCCACCCCTCTTCACCCTGCGTCAACCCCTCTCCACCCCTCTTCACCCCGCGTCACCCCCTCTCCACCCCTCTTCACCCTGCGTCACCCCCTCCACCCCCTCTCCACCCCGCATCACCCCCTCTCCACCCCCTCTTCACCCTGCGTCAACCCCTCTCCACCCCTCTTCACCCTCGTCCACCCCCCTCTCCACCCCTCTTCACCCCTCTTCCCCTGCGTCCACCCCTCTTCCACCCTCTCCACCCCCTCTCCACCCCTCCTCACCCCGCGTCACCCACTCTCCACCCACTCTCCACCCCTCTTCACCCCCTCTTCACCCCTCTTCACCCTGCGTCAATCCCTCTTCACCCCGCGTCCCCGCGTCACCCACTCTCCACCCCTCCACCCCTCTTCACTCCGTCACCCCTCTTCACCCCCTCCACCCCTCCACCCCTCTTCACCCCCTGCGTCAACCCCTCTCCACCCCTCTTCACCCTGCGTCACCCACTCTCCACCCCTCTCCACCCCCTCTTCACCCCTCCCCCCCGCGTCACCCACTCTCCACCCCTCTCCACCCCTCTTCACCCCGTCATCACCCCTTCTCCACCCAACCCCGTGTCACCCCCTCTCCACCCCTCTTCACCCCTTCTCCACCCATCCTCAACCCCCCCCTCTCCACCCCTCTTCACCCTCGTCACCCCTCTCCACCCCTCTCCACCCCGCGTTAACCCTTCTCCACCCCTCTTCACCCCGCGTCACCCACTCTCCACCCCTCTCCACCCCTCTTCACCCCGTGTCACCCACTCTCCACCCGTCACCCCCTCTCACCCGCGTCACCCCTCTCCACCCCTCTTCACCCCCCCCGCGTCACCCACTCTCCACCCCTCTCCACCCCTCTTCACCCTGCGTCAACCCCTCCACCCCTCCACCCCTCTTCACCCTGCGTCAACCCCTCTCCACCCCGCTTCACCCTTCTCATCCCCTCTCCCCCAACCCTTCACCCCTCTCCACCCCCTTGACCCCGTCTCCACCCACTCTCCACCCCTCTCCACTTCACCCGCGTCACACCTCTCCACCCCTCTCCACCCCGCGTCACCCCTCCCCTCTTCACCCCTCTCCACCCCTCATCACCCCTTCTCCACCCATCCTCACCCCCTCTCCACCCTCTCACCCCTCTCACCCCCTCACCCCCTCTCCACCCTCTTCACCCTCCACCCCTCTCCACCCCCGTCATCACCCCTTCTCCACCCATCCTCACCCCTCTCCACCCCCTCTTCACCCTCACCCGTCACCCACTCTCCACCCCTCTCCACCCCTCTCACCCTTCAACCCCTCTTCACCCCTCTCACCCCTCTTCACCCTCTTCACCCCACCCCGTCACCCCTCTCCACCCCTCTCCACCCCTCTTCACCCCCGCATCACCCCTTCTCCACCCAACCCCGCATCACCCCCTCTCCACCCCTCTTCACCCCTCTTCACCCCGCATCACCCTTCTCCACCCATCCTCAACCCCTCTCCACCCCTCTTCACCCCTCGTCACCCATCCTCAACCCCTCTCCACCCCTCTTCACCCGCGTTACCCCTTCTTCACCCCCTCACCCCTCTTCACCCCGCGTCACCCACTCTCCACCCCTCCACCCCTCTTCACCCCGTGTCACCCCTCTTCACCCCGCGTCACCCACTCTCCACCCCTCTCCACCCCGTCACCCACTCTCACCCCTCTCCCCCTTCACCCTTCACCCCTCTCCACCCCTCTCCACCCCGCATCACCCCTTCTCCACCCATCCACCACCCCCCCTCTCCACCCCCTGCGTCACTCTCCACCCCTCTCCACCCCGCGTCACCCCCCTTCTCCACCCCCTCACCCCTTCTCACCCCTCTCACCCCCTCTCCACCCCCTCTCCACCCCACCCCGTCACCCACTCTCCACCCTTCTCACCCCTTCTCCACCCGCCTCACCCCCTCTCCCCCTCTCCACCCCCTCTTCACCCCTCTCCACCCCGCATCACCCCTTCTCCACCCATCCTCACCCCCTCTCCACCCCTCTTCACCCTGCGTCACCCCCCCACCCCTCACCCCTCTTCACCCCGCGTCACACCCTTCTTCTCCACCCCTCCTCACCCCGCGTCACCCACTCTCCACCCCTCTCCACCCCGCGTCACCCACCCTCTCCATCACCCCTCTCCACCACTCACCACCCTCCATCCCGCGTCACCCCCTCTCCACCCCTTCTCCACCCCTCCTCACCCTGCGTCACCCCTCTCCACCCCTCTCCACCCCTCTTCACCCCCTCTCCACCCCTCTCCACCCCCCCACCCCGTCACCCCTTCTCCACCCCCCTCTCCACCCCGCGTCACCCACTCTCCACCCTTCTCCACCCCGCGTCACCCCTCTCCACCCCTCTCCACCCCCGTCTCACCCCTTCTCCACCCCTCCTCACCCCCGTCACCCACCCACCCTCTCCCCTCTCCCCGCGTTACCCCTTCTCCACCCCTCCTCACCCTCGTCACCCACTCTCCACCCTCTCCACCCTCTTCACCCCCTTCTCCACACCCTCTCCACCCCCCCTTCTCCACCCCTCCTCACCCTCCCACTCTCCACTCTCCACCCCTCTCCGTTACCCCCTCCCCGCGTCACCCACTCTCCACCCCCCCTTCTCCACCCCTCCTCCTCACCCCGTCACCCACTCTCCACCCCTCTCCACCCCGCGTCACCCACTCTCCACCCCTCTCCACCCCGCGTTACCCCTTCTCCACCACTCCTCACCCCGCGTCACCCACTCCACCCTCCACCCCTCTCCACCCCTCTTCACCCGC
Organism: Oncorhynchus tshawytscha; assembly: GCF_018296145.1. Lineage (NCBI taxonomy): Eukaryota > Metazoa > Chordata > Actinopteri > Salmoniformes > Salmonidae > Oncorhynchus > Oncorhynchus tshawytscha. The sequence continues at coordinate 54,525,527 of NC_056431.1, read as the reverse complement.
GTCACCCCCTCTACACCCCGCGTTACCCCTTCTCCACCCCTCCTCACCCCAAAGCGTCTCCCTCACTATCAGATCACCACAACAGTTTCCCCAGACTGCCTCAGATAGATGAGCAATGGATCAATGGAGAGTGAGACCCAGGCTATGGCATGCTCTCTCTGTGTCTCAAATGGCAACCTATTCCCTAGTGCCACAGGGGCTCTGGTCAAAAGTAGTGCTCTATATAGGGAATGAGGTACCATTTGGGATGCAATCCTTCCCTCTGGCTCCAGCTTGTAGTAAATTAGCAGTCATTACTGCCCCTTCTCTCTCTGCCCATACATAGCTTCCTTCAGCTCAGCCTTCAGATCAGGAGGCTTCGCAAACTGTTTTTCACTAGGCCTTTGTTTGGGTCTGTGTTGTAAGCCAATATGGCATCCTTCTGCTGTGCTGTTTATTTCTGGACATCATCCTAGAGGGGGATACTGTTCCATTGGGTCTTTATAACTTCTGTGTTACTGTCCCCCTCTTCTTGTCTTTCCTGTCCTCCTTGTTCATTTCCTCTCGCCACACTCCCTTCTCTCATGTATTCCCCCTCCTCCTCCCCCATACCCCCCCCACCCCCATCTCCTCCCCCAGAAACAAACTGTCTGTCATGAAATCGTAAATCCATTTGCTTGGAACGGTTAGTGGCGTTTTCTTCCTTTTCCCCACGAGAACAAAAGCAAAGCGCTACCAATTTATCAAGAGCAGAGTAAAACACAAGCCCGTGCAGGGACACACACACGGATTCACACACATGCACACACAAACATGCACACACTTTTGGCCTCAGAGCTAAACATTATTCACACTACCTGCCTGCTCCTCTCTCCCCCTCTCGGTCTCGGTCTCTCTCCGTCTCTCGCTGTCTCTCTCTTTGTCTCTCTCTATGTCTGTCTCTCTCTGTCTCTATGTCTCTCTCTCTGTCTCTGTCTCTCTCTATGTCTCTCTCTCTGTCTCTCTCTCTGTCTCTCTCTCTGTCTCTATGTCTCTCTCTCTGTCTCTCTCTCTGTCTCTATGTCTCTCTCTCTCTCTATGTCTCTCTCTATGTCTCTCTCTTTGTCTCTCTCTCTGTCTCTCTCTATGTCTCTCTCGCTGTCTCTGTCTCTCTTGCTGTCTCTGTCTCTCTCTATGTCTCTCTCTCGCTCTCTTCTTCTCTTCTTCTCCTCCTTGCTTTCTAACAAACCTCAGTTGTGGGAACATATATTTTGGGTAAATATAAGCATAGTTGGTTGTTAGGCCGTTATTTCAACCAGTGTTGTCTGTTGGCGAGAGTATCTTATCTTTTTTACTATTGTGCGCTCATCGAAGATCAATTCCAATGTATGCATTTGTACTTACAAATTGCTAATGAATGAAAGCTGAACCTGTGTCTCTGTGTGTGTAGGCAGTCTGTCCTAGGGACAGAGAAGGAAGTGACAGTAGGGATTTGAAGAGATATTTACCTGTCCATCATGCCAATACAGTCCTGCAGTCTGGGTCCAATACACCTAGATGAGAGGGAGAAACAAAACAATGAATTAATCAATCAGTCCAGCGTCCGTCTCAGTGTCTTGAATCTGTGCTATAGCTCCTAGAGCTGTGTCAGTATGTTCTGTCCACAGAAAGAACCGAGCGATGACAGACAGTCACAGAGAAAAAAGGGTACAGAAACAAGAATCAGAGCGTAAGGGAGTCAGGATACTGGATGGTGTAGCTCTTTGATGTAAAGAGGGTAGGGGGAGAGGGAGCAGCCTGGGCTCAGAGCCATACGAAACATACTTTACGTATTTCTGAGCACCTCCAAGATGCATGATACCTACCTAATGTTGTAGTTACTTTAGATAGAAATAAAAGTAGGGAGGTTGGGCGTAAACTGAGACCATCTAGCAATCCATAGGTTCCATGTTCGAGTCGCGTCGAGGACAACTGTAACATTTTAGCTAACCCATTCCCTAATCCTTATTCAAAACATAACCCAATTCACCAAACCCACTATGTAAATTCACCTAACCTTTGTCGTTTTAGCTCCCCTAACCTTTCACACAAATTATCATAACCTTTGTCGTTAGTTCACCTAACCACTAATGTAAATTCTCCCCGTAATTCTCCTTTGTTGCAACAACGCAACAAGCAACCTGGTCTCAGATTAAGACGTATAATAGTATACATTAATACTATGACAACTTACGCCATCCAATTCGTACGCTATTGTACAACCAGGAAAGACGTATGATACTATACATCCTCTAATTCATATGATATTGTATGACCGCTATTCCATTCATAATGTAATCTAACGTAACGTAATATATCATACTAAATGTAGTGTCACATATTTACATACAGAATAATACGAATTGCCCTGATAGCACTTTGGCGGGAGAGGAAGAGGGGGAGTAACAGAGATGATCTCTGAGTCTGTTGATGATCTCTGAGTGTCTGAACTGAAGGGCAGCCTGGGAACAGTTATTTTGACAAAGTGTCAAGATGGCATTTCCACAGATACACTCATTTCCATTATATTTTGTAACAATGTTGTTATGGGTAGATGGAGTTGTGAGCTGGCTGTCTGCCAGTCACGAGGAAATAGAACACAAGACGTGCGGGGCCAGCCCGGTGGACTGACTGACTGCAATACCAAATGATATCTGTCTCCTTCCTTCTGCTGCTAAACATTACATCGCAGGCTTCACAGCACTCAGAGAGCAGAGGGAGAGCGGAATCTCTTTTGCAGCCTTTCTCTCTCTCTCTCTCTCTCTCTGCCTCTCTCTTTCACCTGGGTATTTTGCAGTTCCTGTGGGTGCGTGCGTACGTGTGAGTGAGTGAGTGTGTGTGTGTCTGGAGACACTGATAAACATTGGCTGGATATGGGAACACCGAGTTACAAGGGGTCAGCACCGAGGGGAGCATAGCAAGGTGTTTGTGTGTGTGTGTGTGTGTGTTGTGCTGAGAGCTGTTGTACTGTGGATGAAACAGAGCATGACACAGATATTGTTTTCCTCTGGTTATCATGTTGACCTTGGCTTTACAATGGGGATTAGTCTGCCCTTGTCTTGCCAGTGAAACAAACAATGTAGAAGTAAATGAACAGTATTCTGTCCTCCCAGGGTCATTAGTCATTCAGACTGCTGATGTGATACGCAACCATGCACACAACAACATAAACGTGCACACTCTGCAGAAAGCCAAAACACAGACATACAGTGCTTTGGAAAGTATTCAGACCTTCAGAATTTTTCCACATGTTGTTACGTTACAGTCTTATTCCAAATTTGTATTTTATTTGTTATCCTCATCAATATACACACAATACCCCATAATGACAAAGCAGAAACAGGTTTTAAGATTTGTTTGCAAATGTATCAAATATAAAACATTGAAATATGACATTTACATAAGTATTCAGACCCTTTACTCAGTACTTTGTTGAAGTACCTTTGGCAGCGATTACAGCATCAAGTCTTCTTGGGTATGACGCTATAAGCTTGGCACACCTGTGTTTGGGGAGTTTCTCCTATTCTTCTCTGCAGATCCTCTCAAACTATGTCAGGTTGAATGGGGAGCGTCGCTGTTCAGCTATTTCCAGGTCTCTCCAGAGTTGTTCGATTGGGTTCAAGTCTGGGCTGGCTGGACCACTCAAGGACATTCAGAGTCTTGTGCCAAAGCCACTCCTGCATTGTCTTGGCTGTGTGCTTAGGGTTATTGTCCTGTTGGAAGGTGAACCTTCACCCCAGTCTGAGGTCCTGATCTCTCTGGAGCAGGTTTTTATCAAGGATCTCTCTGTACTGTGCTCCGTTAATCTTTCCCTCGATCCTGACTAGTCTCCCAGTCCCTGCCGCTGAAAAACATCTCCACAGCATGATGCTGCCACCCCCATGCTTCACCGTAATTATGGTGCCAGGTTTCCTCCAGATGTGATGCTTGAGAGGACGTGATTCAGGCCAAAGAGTTCAATCTTGGTTTCATCAGACCAGAGAATCTTGTTTCTCATGGTCTGAGATTCCTTTAGGTGCCTTTTGGCAAACTCCAAGCGGGCTGTCATGTGCCTTTTACTGAGGAGTGGCTTCCGTCTGGCTACTCTACCTAAAGGCCTGATTGGTGGAGGGCTGCAGAGATGGTTGTCCTTCTGAAAGTTTCTCCCATCTCCACAGAGGAACTCTGGAGCTCTGTCAGAGTGTTCTTGGTCACTGGGTTCTTGGTCACCTCCCTGACCAAGGCCCTTCTCCGTCAATTGCTCAGTTTGGCCGGGCGGCCAGCTCTAGGAAGAGTTTTGGTGGTTCCAAACTTCTTCTATTTAAGAATGATGGAGGCCACTGTGTTCTTGGGACCTTCAATGCTGCAGAAATGTTTTGGTACCCTTCCCCAGATCTGTGCCTCGACACAATCCTGTCTCAGTGCTCTACGGACACTTTCTTTGACCTCATGGCTTTGTTTTTGCTCTGACATGCACTGGTGTGTGACTTTACAAATCATGTCCAATCAATTGAATTGGACTCCAATGAAGTTGTAGAAACAGCTCAAGGATGATCAATGGAAACAGGATGCACCTGAGCTCAATTTCGAGTCTCATAGCAAAGGGTCTGAATACTTATGTAAATAAGGTACATTTGAAAAAATGTCTAAAAGTCTGTTTTCGCTTTGTCATTATGGGGCATTGTATGTAGATTGACAAGGAAAAACATGAATTGAATCCATTTTAGAATAAGGCTGTAACGTAACAAAAAGTGGAGAAGTCAAAGGGTCTGAATACTTTCCAAATGCACAGTACACAATGAAAAACAAAAGCACAAATTCAGTTCACGACGCCCCCCCAAACACACCCACAACCCCCACACACAAAACCCCACATATACACTCACTGTGAACCTTACCCCTGCGTGCAGTTGGAGTGACAGGGATGACACTCGTTGTTGGCCTCTGCATATTTAAAGATGAAGCTGATGGCCCCCTGAAGGCCGTCGGGACACTTCTCCACACAGTTAGGACCATCTTTAAAGTGGAGACACTTCACACAGTGATCCGGACCCTGAGAGAGAGAAAGAGAGACATACTCTGTGTAAAAAACATTAAGAACACCTGCCTTTTCCATGACATAGGTCAAATCTATGATCTCTTATTTATGTCACTTAATACCTCTACTTCAATTAGTGTAGAAGGGGAGGAGACATGTTAAAGAAGGATTTTTAAGCCTTGAGACAGTTGAGACATGGATTGTGTATGTGTGCCATTCAGAGGGTCAATGGGCAAGACAAAAGATGTAAGTGCCTTTGAACGGGGTATTGTAGTATGTGCACCGGTTTGCACCGGTTTTGTTTCAGGTGCACCGGTTTGTTTAAAGAACTGCAACCCTGCTGTGTTTTTCACGCTCAACAGTTTCCTGTGTGTATCAAGAACGGTCCACCACCCAAAGGACATCCAGCCAACTTGACACAACTGTAGGAAGCATTGGAGTCAACATGGGCCAGCATCCCTGTGGAATACTTTCGACACCTTGAAGAGTCCATGCCTCGACGAATTGATGCTGTACTGTGGGCAAAAGGGGAGGGGGGTGCAACTCAATATTAGGAAAGAGAGGAGAGGAAGCAGAGACAGGGGACAAAGAGAGAGGGGGATAGAGAGCGTAAGAGAGAGAGAGAGAGAGAGAGAGAGAGAGAGAGAGAGAGAGAGAGAGAGAGAGAGAGAAAGAGACAAAGAGAGAGATGAGAGATGGGGATAGTTAGAGGGGGACAGATGACGGGAGGAGCGAGAGAGAGATGGGAGAGCGAGAGAGACGAGAGATATGATAGTAGAGGAGAGAAGAACGTGGGTGCGAAGGAAGGAGGGAGACGGGGGGAAGACGAGACACATAAAACACCAGCAAGCAGGGCCGGAGATAATAACCATCCATCACAGCACACACAATGACCATAACAATCAGCACAGACACAATTTATGGCGGTAATATGGGCTAGAAGAGGCAGGGGAGTGACGGCGGGGGGGTGGGTGGAGGGGAGGGAGGGAGTTCAATGTATGGGCCTGCATGTGCATCAATAAATGCAACAGAGGGAGCCCAACAGGCAACAACAGCCCTTAAGGTGCAGAACAGATCAGACTAAAATAAATATGCATGGGTATGTGGAGGTGTTTTGTGTACATATGTATGAGTGGGCGTGAGAGGATGTGTGTGTGTGTGTGGATGTGTGTAGGCATAAATATGCAAATTGAGGCTCTTCATAGATATCACAATGAAGCCGGTCCTCCATCAGTTGTTTGACGAGTCTCATACCCATGGCTGTGATAGGCTCTACTATAGCCAGTAACCCCATCTCATCTCGACACCAAACACAGTGCATCTGCAGTCTTGTATGTGTCCTGTGTGTGTGCCCATGCCTGTGTGTGTGTGTGTGTGTAAATGTCCATGCCTGTGTGTGTGTGTGTGTGTGTGTGTGTGTGTGTGTGTGTGTGTGTGTGTGTGTGTGTGTGTGTGTGTGTGTGTGTGTGTGTGTGTAAATGTCCGTGCGTGTGTGTGTGTGTGTTCCCCCTGTGTAAGCCGTTGTGCTGTGCTGTAGCAGCTCGCTGGTCGTAAAGGTAATTCACGTGTCGTCTCCCATAGACAGTCCTCTAACATATAAAAGGCTTTCCCGGGCTACAAGCGATACATCATTACCAGGGATTTATACTGGGGCCAACAGCACACCTCATATATCTACTGCAGGGGTTAGACAAGGCCTCAAAGTATAAGTGCTGATCAAGGATCAGGGCCATCCTGTCCATGTAATCTTATTCATTGTGATTTATTAGGCAAGGCTGATCCTAAAGCAGCACTCCTACTGTGATATACTTTAAACATCTGGCTCCAGGGCCCATATCCATAAAGTATCTCACTGTCTATTCATTATACATCTAATAGGCAAAACTGATTCTGGATCAGTAGTCCAACTTAGACACTTTGACTATGGGCTCATTCTGCAGAACCCCACTTCAGCCTGTATAACCTTGGGGCCCAATTCAAAATCATACAATAATGATGGCGTGTCAATGACAGTTACTCTACAGTGAAAGGCACAACTGCAGGGTCAATTACATAGCTACATAATGGCTAGCTCATACAGAGATAAGAGCCTTTGTAAGAGCCTATGCACATAGAGATACCATACGACTACAGGCGTGTATTCCCCTCTACATGCAAGCTTTAACACTGAGGAATAAGCCAAACAGCTCCCCCAGCTTCTCTAACATAGAGAGACAGAGAGAGAGAGAGAGAGAGAGAGAGAGAGAGAGAGAGACAGAGAGAGAGAGAGCGAGAGCGAGAGAGATGCCCGTTAATCAATTAGCAGGCTGTGACAGTCCATCTGGGACAGAGGACCCATCTGAACAACATATGGCTAGAGGAGAAATGAGGGGAGGAGGGGAGAAGGGAGGTAGAGGGTAGGCCAAATCAAACTTAAGCAAACCGATCCTCCCTACCTGTAGATCTCAAGGGATTGGATATGTATAAGCAGCATGGTACGTGCTAGGGCTGGGGATGGCCAGGGATATCACAATACTTAGGTACTGATACGGTATTTATTGTGATTTGACACTGCGATTTTATTGCGATTTGATGTTCCAAACATATTGCTCTTTATACGTCTGCTACAGAGAGACGAGAAGCATGAGAACATGACTTTTGATCAGTGATAGTAATACAAGTGCTGAAAACATAGTGTCTCACCATTTAAAAAGAAGATGGAGAACAAGCTGTATGATGAAAAATACACAGGTACAGCCCACCAAAAATAATAAATATAATACTGTCTAAAATAATATCGCAATATGTAATTGTATCATTCTTTTCCCCATCATGTGTACCTATCTCACTCACTCACTCACTCACTAGCTCTCTCTAGCTCTCTAGCGCTCTCTCTAGCGCTCTCTCTAGCGCTCTCTCTCACTTACTATCTCTCTATCTATCTCTCACTTACTATCTCTTTCTTTTTTTCTATAAATATATATATATACATACAGTGTTGTAACAATGTGCAAATAGTTAAAGTACACAAGGGAAATTAAATGAGCATAAATAAGGGTTGTATTTACAATGGTGTTTATTCTTCACTGGTTGCCCTTTTCTCGTGGCAACAGGTCACAAATCTTGCTGCTGTGATGGCACACTGTGGTATTTCACCCAGTAGATATGGGAGTTTATCAAAATTGGATTTGTTTTCGAATTCTTTGTGGATCTGTGTAATCTGAGGGAAATATGTATCTCTAATATGGTCATACGTTGGACAGGAGGTTAGGAAGTGCAGCTCAGTTTACACCTCATTTTGTGGGCAGTGTGCACATAGCCTGTCTTCTCTTGAGAGCCAGGTCTGCCTACGGCGGCCTTTCTCAATAGCAAGGCTATGCTCACTAAGTCTGAACATAGTCAAAGCTTTCCTTAAGTTTGGGTCAGTCACAGTGGACAGGTATTATGCCACTGTGTACTCTCTGTTTAGGGCCAAATAGCATTCTAATTTGCTCTGTTTTTTTGTTAATTCTTTCCAATGTGTCAAGTAATTATCTTTTTGTTTTCTCATGATTTGGTTGGGTCTAATTGTGCTGCTGTCCTGGGGCTCTGTGGGGTGTGTTTGTGAACAGAGCCCCAGGACCAGCTTGCTTAGGGGACTCTTCTCCAGGTTCATCTCTCTGTAGGTGATGGCTTTGTTATGGAAGGTTTGGGAATCGCTTCCTTTTAGGTGGTTGTAGAATTTAACAGCTCTTTTCTGGATTTTGATAATTAGTGGGTATCGGCCTAATTCTGCTCTGCATGCATTATTTGGTGTTCTACGTTGTACACAGAGGATATTTTTGCAGAATTCTGCATGCAGTCTCAATTTGGTGTTTGTCCCATTTTGTGAAGTCTTGGTTGTTGAGCGGACCCCAGACCTCACAACCGTAAAGGGCAATGGGCTCAGTGACTGATTCAAGTATTTTTAGCCAGATCCTAATTGGTATGTTGAAATTTATGTTCCTTTTGATGGCATAGAATCCCCTTCTTGCCTCGTCTCTCAGATCGTTCACAGCTTTGTGGAAGTTACCTGTGGCGCTGATGTTTAGGCCAAGGTATGTATAGTTTTTTGTGTGCTCTAGGGCAACAGTGTCTAGATGGAATTTGTATTTGTGGTCCTGGCGACTGGACCTTTTTTGGAACACCATTATTTTGGTCTTACTGAGATTTACTGTCAGGGCCCAGGTCTGACAGAATCTGTGCAGAAGATCTAGGTGCTGCTGTAGGCCCTCCTTGGTTGGTGACAGAAGCACCAGATCATCAGCAAACAGTAGACATTTGACTTCAGATTCTAGTAGGGTGAGGCAGGGTGCTGCAGACTTTTCTAGTGCTTGCGCCAATTCGTTGATGTATATGTTGAAGAGGGTGGGGCTAAAGCTGCATCCCTGTCTCACCCCATGACCCTGTGTGAAGAAATGTGTGTGTTTTTTGCCAATTTTAACCGCACACTTGTTGTTTGTGTACATGGATTTTATAATGTCGTATGTTTTACCCCAACACCACTTTCCATCAATTTGTATAGCAGACCGTCATGCCAAATTGAGTCGAAGGCTTTTTTGAAATCAACAAAGCATGAGAAGACTTTGCCTTTGTTTTGGTTTGTTTGGTTGTCAATTAGGGTGTGCAGGGTGAATACATGGTCTGTTGTACGGTAATTCGGTAAAAAGCCAATTTGACATTTGCTCAGTACATTGTTTTCATTGAGGAAATGTACGAGTCTGCTGTTAATGATAATGCAGAGGATTTTCCCAAGGTTACTGTACATATTTCACGGTAGTTATTGGGGTCAAATTTGTCTCCACTTTTGTGGATTGGGGTGATCAGTCCTTGGTTCCAAATATTGGGGAAGATGCCAGAGCTAAGGATGGTGTTAAAGAGTTTAAGTATAGCCAATTGGAATTTGTTGTCTGTATATTTAATCATTTCATTAAGGATACCATCAACACCACAGGCCTTTTTGGGTTGGAGGGTTTTTATTTTGTCCTGTAACTCGTTCAAGGTAATTGGAGAATTCAGTGGGTTCTGGTAGTCTTTAAGAGTTGATTCTAAGATTTGTATTTGATCATGTATATGTTTTTGCTCTTTATTCTTTGTTATAGACCCAGAAAGATTGGAGAAGTGGTTTACCCATACATCTCCATTTTGGATAGATAATTCTTCGTGTTGTTGTTTGTTTAGAGTTTTCCAATTTTCCCAGAAGTGGTTAGAGTCTATGGCTTCTTCAATTACATTGAGCTGATTTCTGACGTTTTGTTCCTTCTGTTTCCGTAGTGTATTTCTGTATTGTTTTAGTGATTCACCATAGTGAAGGCGTAGACTCAGGTTTTACGGGTCTCTATGTTTTTGGTTGGACAGGATTCTCAATTTCTTTCTTAGATTTTTGCATTCTTCATCAAACCATTTGTCATTGTTGTTCATTTTCTTCGGTTTTCTATTTGAGATTTTTAGATTTGATAGGGAAGCTGAGAGGTCAAATATACTGTTAAGATTTTCTACTGCCACGTTTACACCTTCACTATTGCAGTGGAACGTTTTACCCAGGAAATTGTCTAGAAGGGATTGAATTTGTTGTTGCCTAATTGTTTTTTGGTAGGTTTCCAAACTGCATTCCTTCCATCTATAGCATTTCTTAATGTTACTCAGTTCCTTTGGCTTTGATGCCTCGTGATTGAGTATTGCTCTGTTCAAGTAGACTGTGATTTTGCTGTGGTCTGATTGTGAACGCTCTGAGAGACTCTGGGTTGAGGTCGGTGATAAAGTAGTCTACAGTACTACTGCCAAGAGATGAGCTATAGGTGTACCTACCATAGGAGTCCCCTCGAAGCCTACCATTGACTATGTATATACCCAGCGTGCGACAGAGCTGTAGGAGTTGTGACCCGTTTTTGTTTGTTATGTTGTCATAGTTGTGCCTAGGGGGGCATATGTGGGAGGGAATGCTGTCACCTCCCCCTGTCTATATCTATCTATCTATCTATCTATCTATCTATCTATCTATCTATCTATCTATCTATCTATCTATCTATCTATCTATCTATCTATCTATCTATCTATCTATCTATCTATCTATCTATCTATCTATCTATCTATCTATCTATCTATCTATCTTCTATCTATCTATCTATCTATCATCTCCCTCTATCGCTCTCTTTCAATACCCGTGTCTGTCTCTGTCTCCCCCCTCTCTCAACTGCTTATCCTGAGTGTGACTGACATTATTACATCCTCCCTCCGTCCTTAGAAGGCATTAGCCATGGTGATCAAATCATAGCAAATGGTGGAATGTAATGTCATTGCTATGGTTTCTGTTGTCATAACATGACTGATGTAATCCTTTAGTCTATCTACTCCACTATGTTTCCATCACTACAGGTTTAGGATGAACCTGCCTGGTGGGATTAACAGTAAAGCTCTGTGGTCATGTATAGTAAGCCTAGTCATGCTGTTAGATGTTATATAGCTTGCATCCCAAGGTGCATTTTATTCCTTATATAGTCCCTATGGGTCCCCTTCAAAAGTAGTTCACTAGGGAAGAGGCCTATTATACATGACCATAGAGCTTTACTGTTAATCCCACCAGGCAGGTTCAGCCTAAACCTGTAGTTTGTCTTAGAGCAGGCCTATGATCATATCTCCAATTCTCTATCTCTCTGTTTTATATTGGCTAAGAGCATTGTGGACATAAGTTAATGTCTCTCCAACTATGTCTGTTTTAGATTGGCTAAGTGCAGGCCTAAGAACATAACATATATCCCTCTCTCCCCATTTCTCTCTCTCTATCTCTCTGTTTGTTTTAGATTGGCTCAGTGCAGGCCCATGACATTATTAGTTCTAGGAAAAGAAGAGCCAAAAATCTAACCCTGCAGCAGCTAATCTAGCCTTAATAACAATGAGCACATACCCTGATGTAACCCAAACCCCTCGCAGTGCTTACTCTGGCCTGTCTGTCCCATAGACTCACACATACTCCATAGACTCACACATACTCCATAGACTCACACATACTCCATAGACTCACACATACTCCATAGACTCACACATACTCCATAGACTCACACATACTCCATAGACTCACACATACTCCATAGACTCACACATACTCCATAGACTCACACATACTCCATAGACTCACACATACTCCATAGACTCACACATACTCCATAGACTCACACATACTCCATAGACTCACACATACTCACACATACTCCATAGACTCACACATACGCCATAGACTCACACATACTCCATAGACTCACACATACTCCATAGACTCACACATACTCCATAGACTCACACATACTCCATAGACTCACACATACTCCATAGACTCACACATACTCCATAGACTCACACATACTCCATAGACTCACACATACTCCATAGACTCACACATACTCCATAGACTCACACATACTCCATAGACTCAACAGAGGCCCTCGGAAAGGGACCTGCAAGCCACGTTCCAAACCATACAGAACAGAGCTCCGACCACTGCACAATGTCTCCATTTAAAAGAAATACTGGGCACATGGGGGCAGGCAGTATTCTGACTTCAGTTACATACGTTACTCAAATTGTCAATTAATTATTTACACAATCTTCTTAGTTGCACGTACTTATCTCAACTCTGAATTAAGCTCATGAGTGGTTGTGTGAGTGTGTGTGTGTGTGTGCCAGCGATTGGGCACAATTGTATCCACATGTTCTACCACTCCACATAGATGACAAGACTCAGAAATCATGCATGAATACTTCGTGTGGCCTTGAGTGTGTGCTTGTGTGTGTGTCTGCATGTGTGTGGCGTTGAGTATATTGTGTGTAGTGAGATTGAAGGCTAGAGGGGTGTTGACTTAATAAACTATCAAGATGACAGGCAGAGAAGAGAGCAGAGAGGAGAAGAGACAAGAGAGAAGGGAGCAGAGAGCAGGGAGCAGAGAGGAGGGAGCAGGGAGAAGGGAGCAGAGAGGAGAAGAGACAAGAGAGAAGGGAGCAGAGAGGAGGGAGTAGGGAGAAGGGAGCAGAGAGGAGAAGAGACAAGAGAGAAGGGAGCAGAGAGCAGGGAGCAGAGAGAAGGGAGCAGATAGAAGGGAGCAGAGAGAACAGAGCAGAGAGGAGAAGAGACAAGAGAGAAGGAGCAGAGAGCAGGAGCAGAGAGGAGGGAGCAGGGAGAAGGGAGCAGAGAGGAGAAGAGACAAGAGAGAAGGGAGCAGAGAGGAGGAGCAGGGAGAAGGGAGCAGAGAGGAGAAGAGACAAGAGAGAAGGGAGCAGAGAGCAGGGAGCAGAGAGAAGGGAGCAGAGAGAAGAGAGCAGAGAGGAGAAGAGACAAGAGAGAAGGGAGCAGAGAGCAGGGAGCAGAGAGAAGAGAGCAGAGAGGAGAAGAGACAAGAGAGAAGGGAGCAGAGAGCAGGGAGCAGAGAGAAGGGAGCAGAGAGAAGGGAGCAGAGAGAAGAGAGCCGAGAGGAGAAGAGACAAGAGAGAAGGGAGCAGAGAGCAGGGAGCAGAGAGAAGGGAGCAGAGAGAAGGAGCAGAGAGAAGAGAGCAGAGAGGAGAAGAGACAAGAGAGAAGGGAGCAGAGAGGAGAAGAGACAAGAGAGAAGGAGCAGAGAGGAGAAGAGACAAGAGAGAAGGGAGCAGAGAGAAGGAGCAGAGAGAAGGAGCAGAGAGCAGAGAGGAGAAGAGACAAGAGAGAAGGGAGCAGAGAGAAGGGAGCAGAGAGAAGGGAGAAGGGAGCAGAGAGAAGGAGAAGGGAGCAGAGAGAAGGGAGCAGAGAGGAGAAGAGACAAGAGAGAAGGAGCAGAGAGAAGAAGAGACAAGAGAGAAGGGAGCAGAGAGGAGAAGAGACAAGAGAAGGGAGCAGAGAGGAGAAGAGACAAGAGAGAAGGGAGCAGAGAGAAGGGAGAAGGGAGCAGGGAGAAGGGAGCAGAGAGAAGGAGAAGGGAGCAGAGAGAAGGGAGAAGGGAGCAGAGAGAAGGGAGAAGGGAGCAGAGAGAAGGGAGCAGAGAGGAGAAGAGACAAGAGAGAAGGAGCAGAGAGGAGAAGAGACAAGAGAGAAGGAGCAGAGAGGAGAAGAGACAAGAGAGAAGGAGCAGAGAGAAGGGAGCAGAGAGAAGGGAGCAGAGAGAAGGGAGAAGGAGCAGAGAGCAGGGAGAAGGGAGCAGAGAGAAGGGAGCAGAGAGAAGGGAGCAGAGAGAAGGGAGCAGAGAGGAGAAGAGACAAGAGAGAAGGAGCAGAGAGAAGGGAGCAGAGAGCAGGGAGAAGGGAGCAGAGAGCAGAGAGAAGGGAGAAGGGAGCAGGGAGAAGGAGCAGAGAGAAGGGAGAAGGAGCAGAGAGAAGGAGAAGGGAGCAGAGAGAAGGGAGCAGAGAGAAGGGAGAAGGGACAGAGAGAAGGGAGAAGGGAGCAGAGAGAAGGGAGCAGAGAGGAGAAGAGACAAGAGAGAAGGAGCAGAGAGAAGAAGAGACAAGAGAGAAGGGAGCAGAGAGAAGAAGAGACAAGAGAGAAGGGAGCAGAGAGGAGAAGAGACAAGAGAGAAGGGAGCAGAGAGGAGAAGAGACAAGAGAGAAGGGAACAGAGAGAAGGGAGAAGAGAGAAGGGAGCAGAGAGAAGGAGAAGGGAGCAGAGAGAAGGGAGAAGGAGCAGAGAGAAGGAGAAGGAGCAGAGAGAAGGGAGCAGAGAGGAGAAGAGACAAGAGAGAAGGGAGCAGAGAGGAGAAGAGACAAGTGAGAAGGAGCAGAGAGAAGGGAGCAGAGAGAAGGGAGCAGAGAGAAGGGAGCAGAGAGAAGGGAGAAGGGAGCAGAGAGCAGGGAGAAGGGAGCAGAGAGAAGGGAGCAGAGAGAAGGAGCAGAGAGAAGGGAGCAGAGAGGAGAAGAGACAAGAGAGAAGGGAGCAGAGAGAAGGAGCAGAGAGCAGGGAGAAGGGAGCAGAGAGCAGAGAGAAGGAGCAGGGAGAAGGGAGCAGAGAGAAGGGAGAAGGGAGCAGAGAGAAGGAGCAGAGAGAAGGGAGAAGGGAGCAGAGAGAAGGAGAAGGGAGCAGGGAGAAGGGAGCAGAGAAGGGAGAAGGGAGCAGAGAGAAGGGAGCAGAGAGAAGGGAGAAGGGAGCAGAGAGAAGGGAGAAGGGAGCAGAGAGGAGAAGAGACAAGAGAGAAGGGAGCAGAGAGAAGAAGAGACAAGAGAGAAGGGAGCAGAGAGGAGAAGAGACAAGAGAGAAGGGAGCAGAGAGGAGAAGAGACAAGAGAGAAGGAGCAGAGAGAAGGAGAAGGGAGCAGGGAGAAGGGAGCAGAGAGAAGGGAGAAGGAGCAGACAGAAGGGAGAAGGGAGCAGAGAGAAGGGAGCAGAGAGGAGAAGAGACAAGAGAGAAGGAGCAGAGAGAAGGGAGCAGAGAGCAGGGAGAAGGGAGAAGGGAGCAGAGAGAAGGGAGCAGAGAGAAGGGAGAAGGGAGCAGGGAGAAGGGAGCAGAGAGAAGGGAGCAGAGAGCAGGGAGAAGGGAGCAGAGAGCAGGGAGAAGGGAGCAGAGAGCAGGGAGAAGGGAGAAGGGAGCGGAGAGAAGGGAGCAGAGAGAAGGGAGAAGGGAGCAGGGAGAAGGGAGCAGAGAGCAGTGAGAAGGGAGCAGAGAGAAGGGAGCAGAGAGAAGGGAGAAGAGAGAAGGGAGCAGGGAGAATGGAGCAGGGAGAAGGGAGCAGGGAGAAGGGAGCAGAGAGCAGTGAGAAGGGAGCAGAGAGAAGGGAGCAGAGAGAAGGGAGAAGGGAGAAGAGAGAAGGGAGCAGGGAGAATGGAGCAGGGAGAATGGAGCAGGGAGAAGGGGGCAGGGAGAAGGGAACAGAGAGAAGTGAGAAGGAGCAGGGAGAAGGAGCAGAGAGCAGTGAGAAGGGAGCAGAGAGAAGGGAGCAGAGAGAAGGGAGAAGAGAGAAGGGAGCAGGGAGAATGGAGCAGGGAGCAGGGAGAAGGGAACAGAGAGAAGGGAGCAGAGAGCAGGGAGAAGGGAGCAGAGAGAAGGGAGAAAGGAGCAGAGAGAAGGGAGAAAGGAGCAGAGAGAAGGGAGCAGAGAGCAGGGAGAAGGGAGCAGAGATCAGGGAGAAGGGAGCAGAGATCAGGGAGAGGTGAGAAGGGAGCAGGGAGAAAGGAGAAGGGAGCAGGGAGAAAGGAGAAGGGAGCAGGGAGAAGGGAGCAGTGAGAAGGGAGCAGAGAGCAGGGAGAAGGGAGCAGAGAAAAGGGAGCAGAGAGCAGGGAGAAGGGAGCAGAGAAAAGGGAGCAGAGAAAAGGAGCAGAGAGCAGCGAGAAGTGAGAAGGAGCAGAGAGCAGCGAGAAGTGAGAAGGAGCAGAGAGAAGGAGCAGAGAGAAGGGAGAATGGAGCAGGGAGCAGGGAGAAGAAAGGGGAAGGGAGCAGAGAGAACGAAGCAGGAAGAAAGGAGCAGGGAGAAGGGAGCAGAGAAAAGGGAGCAGAGAGCAGCGAGAAGTGAGAAGGGAGCAGAGAGAAGGGAGAATGGAGCAGGGAGCAGGGTGAAGAAGGGGAAGGGAGCAAGGAGAACGAAGCAGGAAGAAGGGAGCAGGGAGAAGAGAGCAGAGAGCAGTGAGAAGGGAGCAGAGAGAAGGGAGCAGAGAGAAGGGAGAAGAGAGAAGGGAGCAGGGAGAATGGAGCAGGGAGAATGGAGCAGGGAGCAGGGAGCAGGGAACAGAGAGAAGGGAGCAGAGAGCAGGGAGAAGGGAGCAGGGAGAAGGGAGCAGAGAGCAGTGAGAAGGAGAAGAGAGAAGGGAGCAGAGAGAAGGGAGAAGAGAGAAGGGAGCAGGGAGAATGGAGCAGGGAGAAGGGAACAGAGAGAAGGAGCAGAGAGCAGGGAGAAGGGAGCAGAGAGAAGGGAGAAAGGAGCAGAGAGAAGGGAGAAAGGAGCAGAGAAAAGGGAGCAGAGAGCAGGGAGAAGGGAGCAGAGATCAGGGAGAAGGGAGCGGAGATCAGGGAGAGGTGAGAAGGGAGCAGGGAGAAAGGAGAAGGGAGCAGGGAGAAGGGAGCAGTGAGAAGGGAGCAGAGAGCAGGGAGAAGGGAGCAGAGAAAAGGGAGCAGAGAAAAGGAGCAGAGAAAAGGGAGCAGAGAGCAGGGAGAAGGGAGCAGAGAAAAGGAGCAGAGAGCAGGGAGAAGGGAGCAGAGAAAAGGGAGCAGAGAGCAGCGAGAAGTGAGAAGGGAGCAGAGAGAAGGAGCAGAGAGAAGGGAGAATGGAGCAGGGAGCAGGGAGAAGAAAGGGGAAGGGAGCAGAGAGAACGAAGCAGGAAGAAGGGAGCAGGGAGAAGGGAGCAGAGAAAAGGGAGCAGAGAAAAGGGAGCAGAGAGCAGAGAAAAGGGAGCAGAGAGCAGGGAGCAGAGAGCAGCGAGAAGTGAGCAGAGAGAAGGGAGAATGGAGCAGAGAGAAGGGAGAATGGAGCAGGGAGCAGGGAGAAGAAGGGGAAGGGAGCAGGGAGAACGAAGCAGGAAGAAGGGAGCAGGGAGAAGAGAGCAGGAAGAAGGGAGAAGGGAAAAGGGAGCATGGACATGGGAGCATTGAGAAGGGAGAAGGGAAAAGAGAGAAGAGAGCAGGGAGAAGGGAGCATGGACAAGGGAGCATGGATAAGGGAGTGGGGAGAAGGGAGAAGAGAGCAGGGAGAAGGGAGCAGGGAGAAGGGAGCATGGAGAAGGGAGCATGGAGAAGGGAGAATGGAGAAGGGAGCATGGAGAAGGGAGCAGGGAGAAGGGAGCAGGGAGAAGGGAGCAGGGAGAAGAGAGCAGGGAGAAGAGAGCAGGGAGAAGAGAGCAGGGAGAAGGGGATAAGGGAGCAGGGATAAGGGAGCATGGAGAAGGGAGCAGGGAGAAGAGAGCAGGGATAAGGGAGCAGGGATAAGGGAGCAGGGATAAGGGAGCAGGGAGAAGAGAACAGGAAGAAGGGAGAAGAGAGCAGGAAGAAGGTAGAAGAGAGCAGGAAGAAGGTAGAAGAGAGCAGGAAGAAGGTAGAAGAGAGCAGGAAGAAGGGAGCAGGGAGAAGAGAGAAGAGAGAAGGGAGCAGGGAGAAGAGAGCAGGGAGAAGGGAGCAGGGAGAAGGGAGAAGAGAGAAGGGAGCAGGGAGAAGAGAGCAGGGAGAAGAGAGAAGGGAGAAGAGAGAAGGGAGAAGAGAGAAGGGAGCAGGGAGAAGAGAGCAGGGAGAAGAGAGAAGGGAGCAGGGAGAAGGGAGCATAGATAAAGGTGGTGAAGGATCACCTTGTCTATAGACAGGAGATGAACGGAAGGACAAGGAGCATCATAACACAGCCTGAGACAATACTTGAAAGTCCACAGGGACACACACATTTACAAACTCACACACAGATATACGGAAACACACAATCACATACGCACACACATTCACACACACACAGTCACACAAAGACAGTATTGCTTAACACATGTCAGAATTTAATTTAACATAAAATAAAATAAATAGTGAAGCTCGCTGGCACACTAACTGAGAATACAATGAATTATGCTTCCAGGGCAATCGAAGGCCTAGTCTGGATCTCAAATGACACCCTACCACCTATATAATGCCTTACTTTTGACCAAGGCCCATAGTGCTCTGGTCAAAAGTAGTGCACTATATATAGGGAATAGAGTGCCATTTGGGATGCATCCCTTGTCTGTGGTCACAAGTGATTTCAGTTTATGGTAGGGACAGAAAAGAGAGAAAAAGAAAAGCTCTAGAGAGACTTTATTAATGGACACAATATGATTCATGTTTTTGCTGATGGCAGCTATTTGGCAGAAAGGTCTGTCTACTGACAGTGATAGGTGGATGTTTCTACCAACTAAACTTAGTTGAATCCACTGACTGACTGCAAGTCGCTCTGGGTATGAGTATCTGCTAATTTACTCAAATAAAAGATGTAATGTAGGATAATGTTATGGCACACTGAGTACGCTATAAAGGATGTCTTGGCATCACCATATAAAACATATTATTATTCATTGTCTCTAGTATTAAGTTTGAATGTGCAGGAGTGAGGATCATTTACAAGTGCATGTCATGGATGCTTTAGGATGGTTCTATGTGTGTGTGTGTGTGTGTGTGTGTGTGTTTGTGTGTGTGAGTGTTTGTGTGTGTGTGTGGGCACATATGTGTTAGACTGTGTCTCTAGAGGATCTTACCGGGCTATGACAGGTCAGAGAGTAATCGTCTGCTCTCTCACACTGGGAATCACACTCCACACACACCGAGCCGTTGGCATACTCACGCACCTCCCTGAAAACCAGAGATGGAGAGAGGGGAGGGGGGGCGGAACACGAGGAAGGGATGGAGAGAGGGGGCGAGAGAGTGTGTGAGAGAGAGGGGGGGAAACCACGGGAGGTAGAGGAAGATGAAGGGAGGTAGGGGGAGACGGAAGAAAGGAGGAGAGAGGCAGAGGGGGGAAGGAGAGAGAGGGGGAGAGAAGGAGGGAGGAGGGGGAAGATAGAGGGAGAGAGAGGGAGAGAGAGGGAGAGAGTGGGAGAGAGAGGGAGAGAGTGGGGAAAGTGAGAAAAAAAAGAAGTGTGTCAGATACAGACTCTACAGGAAGGGAGGCGAGCTGTGCTCCACTGTGCTCCTCAGTGCTCCACTGTGCTCCTCAGTGCTCCACTGTACCCCACTGTGCCCCACTGTGCTCCACTGTGCTCCACTGTGCTCCACTGGCTCTGTTTAGAGGAACAGCTGGAGGGGTTTCATGGTCTCAGGCACTGCAGTCACTGTACTGTGGTACACCCACTCTTCCACTATGTATACTGTACACAACTAGCAACAGCCTGCTACGATGGCTGACATAAAACCTGGACATGAGCCTAGACTATTGCAGATGGAAATTAAATGAGAACTGAAAACTGACAAAATGGATGGGTGTGTCTGACATTGTACCCTATTACCTATATAGAGCATATAATCCCCATAGGCAGTGGTCAAAAGCAGTGCACTTAAAAGGGAATTAGGGCTCTATTCCGGATGTAACCAATGTCTTTTGCCTAAATTACAAAAACAAACACATACTACACACAGTTTTTAGTCAAAGGCAATAATTCAACAACAGTGACAAAAAGCTGAACCTTCAATGATCAATTACATCGTACATTTCTTAAAAGTCAATCAATCACCTTCATCAATGTCAACATTAGTTGAGACGGCTAAATAGTTAGATAAATATTTAACCAACCTGGACTATCTGCATTGGCCCTTTTTCCACATACGCTGCTGCTGTTTATTATCCTTCCTGTTGCTTGAACCCTACCTATGTGTACATATCACCCTCAATGACCTCGTATCCCAGCACATAGACTCGCTACTGGTACCCTGCTGCTGTTTATTATCCTTCCTGTTGCTTGAACCCTACCTATGTGTACATATCACCCTCAATGACGTCGTATCCCAGCACATAGACTCGCTACTGGTACCCTGCTGCTGTTTATTATCCTTCCTGTTGCTTGAACCCTACCTATGTGTACATATCACCCTCAATGACCTCGTATCCCAGCACATAGACTCGCTACTGGTACCCTGCTGCTGTTTATTATCCTTCCTGTTGCTTGAACCCTACCTATGTGTACATATCACCCTCAATGACCTCGTATCCCAGCACATAGACTCGCTACTGGTACCCTGCTGCTGTTTATTATCCTTCCTGTTGCTTGAACCCTACCTATGTGTACATATCACCCTCAATGACGTCGTATCCCAGCACATAGACTCGCTACTGGTACCCTGCTGCTGTTTATTATCCTTCCTGTTGCTTGAACCCTACCTATGTGTACATATCACCCTCAATGACCTCGTATCCCAGCACATAGACTCGCTACTGGTACCCTGGTAAGTTATCTTTAGTCTGGTTATTATTTTTCTATTATCTCTCTCTCTGCATTATAGGGAAGGGCCGTAAGTAAGAATTTCACTGTTAGTCTACACCGGTTGGTTACGAAGCATGTGACTAATAATATTTTATTATATTTGATTTGAGGAAACAATCAATGTGTGGAGTGTGTGTATATGAGTGTGGAGTGGTGTGTGTGTGTTTGTGTGGAGTGGGGTGTGTGTGGTGTGTGTGTTTGTGTGGAGTGGGGTGTGTGTGGTGTGTGTGGCATGTGGTGTGTGTGTGGCGTGTGATGTGTGACGTGTGGTGTGTGTGTGGTGTGTGACGTGCGGTGTGCGTGGCATGTGGTGTGTGTGTGGTGTGTAGGTGTGTGTGTGTGTGTTTGTATTTGTATGTGTGTGTGTTTGTTTGTATGTGTGTGTGTTTGTATGTGTGTGTGTTTGTATGTGTGTGTGTGTGTGTGTGCGTTTGTATGTGTGTGTGTTTGTATGTGTGTGTGTTTGTATGTGTGTGTGTGTGCGTTTGTATGTGTGTGTGTTTGTATGTGTGTGTGTGTGTGTGTGTGTGTGTGTGTGTGTGTGTGTGTGTGTGTGTATGTGTGTGTGTTTGTATGTGTGTGTGTTTGTATGTGTGTGTGTGTGTGTGTGTGTGTGTGTGTGTGTGTGTGTGTTTGTATGTGTGTGTGTTTGTATGTGTGTGTGTTTGTATGTGTGTGTGTTTGTATGTGTGTGTGTGTGTGTGTGTTTGTATGTGTGTGTGTTTGTATGTGTGTGTGTTTGTATGTGTGTGTGTGTGTGTGTGTGTGTGTGTGTGTGTGTGTGTGTGTGTGTGTGTGTGTGTGTGTGTGTGTGTTTGTGTGTGTGTGTGTTTGTATGTGTGTGTGTTTGTATGTGTGTGTGTTTGTATGTGTGTGTGTTTGTATGTGTGTGTGTTTGTATGTGTGTGTGTTTGTATGTGTGTGTGTGTGTGTGTGTGTGTGTGTGTGTGTGTGTGTGTGTGTGTTTGTATGTGTGTGTGTTTGTATGTGTGTGTGTTTGTATGTGTGTGTGTTTGTATGTGTGTGTGTTTGTATGTACGTAGGAGGTGGGCTTTTATATCTCGTTCTCATGTTTAATTTGGCGCTGAAGGTCACTGGATGAAGTCATGGGCTCATTTAGCGTTGAGCACGTACTGCACATGCTGAGAATGTTCAATCTGATGTATTCCACTAAGTTACACTACACCCTCCAGCATCCAAGCTAATTATCGTGGCTATGTTGATACAATCACTTTGGTGTAGCTTTCCAACTAATGCTAACGGGTGTTCCATACTTTCAGAAATCAATTCACTAAAGTGGTGTCTTGTTCCTTTTTCACAACATTAAAAACAGAAGTCACTGGTGGGGCTTGAAAAGTCATGCACTAACAGACACAAAGTATAGCAAAGAGATTTAACATGGCACCCTTTAACATTAATGTGAGGGATAGGACAGTGTGTGTGTGTCTAATACTAACAAGAGAAACTCTGGTGTTACGCTGTGGGCAAACATGGGTTCAAATACTATTTTTTAAAAAGTAATACTTCATCTGAGCATTACTGAGCTTGTCTGGGCCAATCGAAGCAATAGAATAATCACAAAAAATGCAAACCCCACCCATCTGGCACTCCGAGCAGGCTAAAGCAACTGCCTAAAAGTATTAGAAAGATTTCAAATGGTATTTGTACCCAGGTCTGGCTGGGACAACATGTGTGAGGAGTAAGTGAGTGTTTCCTCCCTCTGCTAAATAACAAGAGGAATACCTCCATGGGACCTGAAATCAAATTAGGATTAATTATGCTTTATCCGGTCAACACAATGCCATGCAGGGTGGCACGGGAGGTAGGTCTTTGTCTGGTAAAGCTATGATTTAAATGGGTTATGGCTTAACATGTCCTTTATGTTAGCTTAGTCTCCCATGGTTCTCCATAGGGTTTAGCTTCTCTATTGCCATAAGTCTCTCAGTCTCTCTGTCCCAGTCTCTCTCTCCCAGTCTCTCTCTCTCTGTCTCTCTCTCTCTCTCTCTCAGTCTCTCTCTCTCTCTCTCTCTCTCAGGACGGAGGCACGTCAGTTACACAGCACTTAAAACCTCTGTTCTAACATAAGACCTGGAGGACAGAAGCAGACAATACCTCACTTCCTCACGGGAGGTCCAACCTAAAACTCCACAATAACAGTTGTACTTTGTGTCTGTGTCGTCATCTTTTCTAGCAAACCTGTTGTGCTGACTCAGTCACTCAAAATAGACAATTACCTTTAAGACAGAGACGTTAGGAAATGCAAAATATATGTTTTTCCTTCTAGATAGTGCCCCACAGTCAACAAGACATTGTCTCAACCAGTCAAAAGGTTGGACCCACCTACTCATTCCAGGGTATATCTTTATTTTTACTATTTTCTACATTGTAGAATAATAGTGAAGACATCAAAATTATGAAATAACACAAATGGAATCATGTAATAACAAAAGAAGTGTTTTTATACTTGAGATTGTTCAAAGTAGCCACCCTTTGCCTTGATGACAGCTTTGCACACTCTTGGCATTCTCTCAACCAGCTTCACCTGGAATGCTTTTCCAACAGCCTTAAAGGAGTTCTCACATATGCTGAACACTTGCTGGCTGCTTTTCCTTCACTCTGCAGTCCAACCCATCCCAAACCATCTCAGTTGGGTTGAGGTCGGTGATTGTGGAGGCCAGGTCATCTGATGCAGCACTCCATCACTCTCCTCCTTGGTCAAATAGCCCTTACACATCCTGGAGGTGTGTTTTGGGTCATTGTCCTGTTGAATGATAGTCCCACCAAGTGCAAACC
The DNA here is from genome assembly GCF_018296145.1 of Oncorhynchus tshawytscha. Lineage (NCBI taxonomy): Eukaryota > Metazoa > Chordata > Actinopteri > Salmoniformes > Salmonidae > Oncorhynchus > Oncorhynchus tshawytscha. The sequence goes on along the minus strand of NC_056431.1, from coordinate 54,501,865 downwards.
AGAGTGGGACAGTGGGAACCACACATGCAGAGATCATCCGTTCACCTATTCTGCATCTCACAAAGACACGGCGGTCAAATTTGTACTCATCAGACCAAAGGACAGATTTCCTCCAGTCTAATGTCCATTGTTTGTGTTTCTTGGCCCAAGCAAGTCCCTTCTTATTATTGGTGTTTAGTAGTGTTTTCTTTGCAGCATTTCAACCATGAAGGCCTGATTCATGCAGTCTCCTCTGAATAGTTGTGTCTTTTACTTGAACTCTGTGAAGCATTTATTTGCGCTGCATTTTCTGAGGCTGGTAACTCGAATGAACTTATCCTCTGGAGCAGAGGTAACTCTGGGTCTTCCTTTCCTGTGGCAGTCCTCAAGAGAGACAGTTTCATCATAGCGCTTGATGGTTTTTGCGACTGCACTTGAAGACACTTTCAAAGTTCTTGACATTTTCCGTATTGACTGAACTTCATGTCTTAAAGTAATGATGGACTGTTGTTTCTCTTTGCTTATTTGAGCTGTTCTTTGCCATAATATGGACTTGGTCTTTTACCAAATAGGGCTACTTCTGTATATCACTCCTACCTTGTCACAACACAGCTGATTGGCTCAAATGCATTAAAGAAGGAAAGAAATTCCACAAATTAACTTTTAACAAGGCACACCTGTTAATTGATATGCATTCCAGGTGACTACCTCATGAAGATAGTTGAGAGAATGCCAAGAGTGTGCAAAGCTGTCATCAAGGCAAAGGGTGGCAAAATATATTTGGATTTGTTTCACACTTTTTTGTTACTACATGATTCCATATGTGTTATTTCATAGATTTGATGTCTTCACTATTATTCTACAATGTAGAAAATAGTAAAAATAAAGAAAAACCCTTGAATCAGTAGGTGTCCAAACTTTTGACTGGTACTGTATATACAATATAAAACTATGTAGGGCTGGGCGATATCGCCAACATATCATATCACAATATTGTTCTCTGAATTGTAAAAGTTCTACATATGTTTTATGAGTAGTGCATGACCTTTGATTGGAAACCAAATGGTACTAAGTGGTTTTAATGGGCTTTCTCCATTCGGATGGTTTAATACTCAACCAACCCAGGACAAAACTGACAGTGAAGTAGTCCAATGTGTAGAACGTTTCATTTAGTTCAGCACTGTATCAAAATATTGTTATAGACAGTGTTGTAAAAATACATACCGGTGTGTGAACCCATACCGGTATACCAGTATTCATGATGCATCGCCCAGCCCGAATACTATGGGGTAGTTTAACAGTACCAGACACAGATTAAGTCAAGTCCTGAATTTGAAAGAGGTTTTCATGGAGATTCTCCATTGAGCATGCTTTTTATTCCCAGACTTAGTCTATGTTCTGGAAACCACCTCTATGTGTTCTACATTATGTACTTCTATGGTCTCAATAGACTTCAGTCAGTAGCGTCTCGTGGCTCTGTGATTGGTTAGTAGCATCTCTCGTGTTCCTTTGATTAGCCGAGCTGTGAGCGGTGGCGTGCAGACAGGCAGACAGGTAGGCAGAGCGTGGCCCCGTGCGCAAGCAGTGACTGTGACACGCAGTGACACGCCTAACCCCCCTGCCCTGCGCCTCTCCTCTCTCGTCTGGCGTACCTCTCCAAACTGGCCTCACGTTTCTCGACTACGAAGGGCCCCGATGGCTGCCTGGGCCTAGAGCCAGTCAGTCTGCAAGGCAAAACAAGCATCCATGTCTGTCTCTAATGTGGTGTACACCAGCCATAGAACCGCTCTTCTATTTCTACACCACACTGGACTTTAGCTTTGTCTTTAGTCTGGCGTACGCTTGAGATGGTGACATTTAACTTTCAATGTCTCACCTGTTATTGCCATTGAAAAACAGACTTTTAAACAATTTATTAGAGAGGATTTTACAGGAAAACAACAACAACAACATAGACAATGTAGCAACAATATTTTAAATCGTGCAGGGAATACAAACCCATAACCAATCCCCCTAATCACCATATAAGTACACTCCCTCAGACCCCTCCATGTTGTCTCATGTCTCCTACTAACACTACAGTAAGTACACTCCTGTGTGTGTGTGTGTGTGTGTGTGTGTGTGTGTGTGTGTGTGTGTGTGTGTGTGTGTGTGTGTGTGAGTGGGTGTGAGTGTGAGTGAGTGGGTGTGAGTGTGAGTGAGTGGGTGTGAGTGCTTCTGTCTCACATATTGTAACATCTCTACTCTGTAAATCCACACTGCAGCAGATGAAAACAACCTTAATCTTATCTCCCCTGTTATTTACTCACCGGAGGGTTTTGTTGTGGTGGTTTATCCTTCAGGTATGAAGTGCGGTGTCTGACCTGGCCTCATCCCTGCCTGCGTCCCAAATGGCACCAAAATCCATATATAGTGCACTACTTTGAAACAGAACCCTATGGGCCCTGGTTAAAAGTAGTGTAACTATATAGAGAATAGGGTGCCATTTGGGAGGCAGACCATCTTTCAAACAAACACACATCTATTTTTCTCTGATATTTGAGAAACAAGTAAGTTCATTCTCGGTCCATTATTGCAGTATCTTTCTATCTTTCACAGGAGCCTGTAGATTGTGTTTACACCATGTTTTCTCCCGTTCAGGGATTACCGGAATGAACGAGGGAAGAGATTGGTGTCTACACAGACAGTAGTTATATTGTACACTTACTGGTCTGCTGAACAGGTAATACATAGTACTACTGCAAGAAAGTCACTATATAGAAAAACTATTCTGTACATCCTTTCATATACAAGTCATACTCGTTCTCAGACCTAAAAGACCTAAAACAAAAGTACTTTCACTGAGGTAAAAGAGTTGTTAGTTTGACAGCTGTATTTCTCTTTATCTTCATGCATATTGAGAGTGATACTGTCATTATGTAATTATGTTACACTGTCAAGTGTCTACAGTATCTGTCATTATGTGACACTGGTATACGTAACTCACCCTTCATAGAGGTTGCAGGTGTCCACACAGATGCGTCCCCGGCTGAAGTAGCGACAGGCCAGGCACTGGTCTGGTCCCGGCCCCCAGCAGCCAGCGTCCGAACACAGAGGGTCACACACCATCCGCTCAGTAGCTGAGAAACGCAGGAATACAGGTTAAGACTAGGGTTAGGGGTCAAACAGAAGGTCAAAAACTATCCACAGTAGCATGACAGGGTTAGGTACTGGACAATATTGATATTTTTTTATTGGAAAGGATATGGGTGGAGCCATTGGCTACTAAAATTACAACTTTTCTTTTTCAAGGCTACTGTGTTAATCTGAGGCCAGTCAGTCAAACAGTGGTTTCAACTCAACCATGAGCTCTCCTTCCAGGTCCATCTGAGGGAGGGTGGATTAATGGTCACATGTTAATCGTCTATACTGTACTGTCCGTGTGTCTGCCATCTGCAAAAGGTAATGCCAGCCAGACACACCATGCAGGTCTATGTCAAAGCCCCTTTCTTAGAGGTTCATGGTGAAATTAGAGCATTAGAGCATCTAACAAGGTAGAGCTGAAGCAGAAAGGGAGAGACATGTCTCACCATGCAGATCTATCTCAAAGATCCTTTGTTAGAAGTGGAAGTGTATGGTGATGTGATTCTGGGAATCCCGGTTGGAAGACTTACGGAATCAAGAAGGAATAAGCAGGAAATCCAGTGATTTTCTGGAAAACCTGGGAATTTGGTGGAAAGATACCTGATTTTTGCATCCCTAATCCGTCTGTTGAGTGCTAAGGTAGAGCGGGAGACTGACAGGTGGGTCTGTGAGAGGAGACCGGCTGTGGAGCTGGATGTGGAGCAGGCTGTAGTTGTGTTCTCCCATTACACTGTAATAGTGCTAACCAAACAGCAACGGGGTTAAATTAGCTTCACAAACAGCTGGATGTACAAGCTAACTGTGATGACCAATGACAAGACAAGAAAAAGAGGGTGAAAAAACAAAGAAATAAAGTTGAAAATCAGCCCTAAACTCTTATTATCTTTTCAGCATCAGCAGATTCTGGCAAAGATAATGATTAAGGCGGCTTTTAGTCCAACTGTCCCTCTGTGCAGGAAACAGGCTCTCTGTACTCAACTACCACTACAGTAGGAGCAGCCTACTATCTGTGCAGTGAGATCTCTCTCCAGCTCGTTTTATAATATTATATGGTTGCTACGTTGTCTCTCGTGACAGACTGTTAAAATGTAGAAGCCCGCCAGCGGACACTTCAGATTCATTTCTAGGTTCCAAGATTGTTACCCAACATTGCACACAGCATTGTGAGAAGTCGAGGGTCTATGGGGTGAGGGCTACTATTTCATACAAAGGTTGTGTCCCAAATGGTACCCTTCTACCAATATAGTGCACTGCTTTTGACCAGGGCCCTATATACCGTTGTCAAAAATAGTGCACTACATAGCGAATAGGGTACCATTTGGGACATGACAGAAGTGATTTCCATTCCGCCTGCAGCAGGATGCAATGTCTGGCAGGTCCACAGCAGCAGAGAGCAACAGGCTGTCTGGCCTGGCCTAGTTCAGCTCTTCACTGCTTTGCTCTGCCACTGGCTCCGTACTGGCTTCCCCTCCCCATCGGACCAGCATAAAGAGACTGCATGTGTTTGTTAGGCACCAGAGACGGAGCTGACAGAACTACAGTCACAATCATTGCACCCTCACTTTGAGGTTCAGGCCAGATGTAAGCCAGGGGGCATTCTGTGGTTTGGTGTCATGTCCAGAATGGTTACACATTTTGAAAACAAGAAGCAATATAGTGAGAGAGGGAGCGACGGGGGGGATAGAGAGAGGAAGAGAGAAAGTGTTAGAGAGGGGGGGAAAGGAACAAATTGAAAAAAGTGCTTGTGAGGGCAGAGCATGAAAGCATTGAGATCCGTGTGATACAAAAGCATCTCTGTTCCAGTTCCAAGGCCTCACTTTGTGCTTCAGAGCCGTAGGTAACCAGGCCAGGAAAGAGAAACAGGGATAGGGAGACGAAAGACAGAGAATGAGAGAGAGAGAGACAGAGAGACAGAGAGAGAGAGAGAGAAGGGAGAGAGAGAGACAGAGAGAGAGAAGGGAGAGAGAGAGAGAGAGACAGAGAGAGAGAGAGAGAGAGAGAGAGAGAGAGAGAGAGAGAGAGAGAGAGACAGAGAGAGAGATATATGGGAGTGAGAGAGACAGAGAGACAGAGAGAGAAGAGGAGAGAGAGAGAGAGAGAGAGACAGAGAGAGATATATGGGAGTGAGAGAGACAGAGAGACAGAGAGAGAGAGAGAGCGAGAAGGGGGAGAGAGAGAGAGAGAGAGCGAAGGGGGAGAATTTAATTTAATTGAGAGAGAGAGAGAGAGAGAGAGAGAGAGAGAGAGAGAGAGAGAGAGAGAGAGAGAGAGAGAGAGAAGGGGGAGAGAGAGAAAGAGAGCGAAGGGGGAGAGAGAGAGCGACAGAGAGAGAGTGTATATACAACCCTTATTTATGCTCATTTATTTTTCCTTGTGTACTTTAACCATTTGTACATTGTTAAAACACTGTATATATATATGACATTTGTAATGTCTTTATTGTTCTGAAACTTCTGTATGTGTAATGTTTACTGTTAA
>NC_056431.1:54433785-54491285 GCF_018296145.1 Oncorhynchus tshawytscha | reverse complement strand
ACTGTTAATGTAGCTAAAGCAAATCATCATCTACCCTAATGGCTCTCAACCCACAGTGAGTCTTAGACTGCTGTGATGGATCTGCAGGCTCTCCACTAGACTACTGCTCTTGGTGTGATGATAGTGTAGTGCAGGGATCATCAACTTGATTCAGCCGCGGGACGATTTCTTTCTTGAGCGGATGGTGGGGGGCCGGAACATAATTAAGCAATAAGGCCTGAGGTGATGTGGTATATGGCCAAATTACCACGGCTAAGGACTGTTCTTAGGCACAACGCAATGAGAAATGCCTGGATATAGCCCTTAGCTGTGGTATATTGGCCATATACTACCATCCCCCAAGGTATTGCGACAGTATTATGAACTGGTTACCTACATAATTAGAGCAGTGGAAATACATTTTGTTGTCATACCGTAGTATCCGGTCAGACGTTTCGGATAGCCTTCCACAAGCTTCCCACAATAAGTTGGGTGAATTTTGGCCCATTCCTCCTGACAGAGCTGGTGTAACTGAGTCAGGTTTGTAGGCCTTGCTCGCACACGCTTTTTCAGTTCTACCGACACATTTTCTATAGGATTGAGGTCAGGGCTTTGTGATGGCCACTCCAATATGCTGACTTTGTTGTCCTTAAGCCATTTTGCCATAACTTTGGAAGTATGCTTGGGGTCATTGTCCATTTGGAAGACCCATTTGCGACCAAGCTTTAACTTCCTGACTGATGTCTTGAGATGTTGCTTTAATATATCCACATAATTTGCCTACCTCATGATGCCATCTATTTTGTGAAGTGCATCAGTCCCTTCTGCAGCAAAGCACCCCCACAACATGATGCTGCCACCCCTGTGCTTCACGTTTGGGATGGTGTTCTTCGGCTTGCAAGCCTCCCCCTTTTTCCTCCAAACATAACGATGGTCGTTATGGTCAAACAGTTCTATTTTTGTTTATTCAGACTAGAGGACATTTCTCCAAAAAGTACAATCTTGTGCAGTTGCAAACCGTAGTCTGGCTTAATTTATGGCGGTATTGGAGCAGCGACTTCTTCCTTGCTGAGCGGCCTTTCAGGTTATGTCGATACAGGACTCGTTTTACTGTGGATATAGATACTTTTTTACCTGTTTCCTCCAGCATCTTCACAAGGTCCTTTGCTGTTGTTCTGGGATTCTGGGACTTTTCCCACCAAAGTGTGTTCATCTCTAGGAGAGAGAATGCGTCTTTTTCCTGAGCGGTATGACGGCTGCGTGGTCCCATGGTGTTTATACTTGCGTACTATTGTTTGTACAGATGAACGTGGTACCTTCAGGCATTTGGAAATTCCTCCCAAGGATGAACCAGACTTCCGCCAAATCCGTGCGTGTGTGTTTATGTGTGTTTATGTGTGTTTATGTGTGTGTCTGTGCATTGACCAGCACTGATTCAACTGGGGAAGCTTTGGCATGGTAAATGACCAATTGCGACAACATTCCATCTATCAAATTAGCAGAGTTTGATATCTATGGTATTCCGATGAAGTCACAAAGGAACAATGACATTATTTATATTTATTAATTATTTATTATAACCATTCTTAGATGACAAACTGCCTGTACACAAGCTAATAATGGTAAATCACTAGCTCCTGAGGAATAGTGCTACATTGTTAACACACCACAAAGTATGGTACACTAGTGATGTAATGTAGAGTAGATGTCAGTGCTGTTCCCCAGGGCAACATGCTTGGACCACTGCTCTTCATTTTTCACATCTCTGAGTTCCAGGCATAAATATACAATATAAACAGTGTTATATTTTATTATGTGGTTCCACACCTAGAGTCATTCTATAAAATGAGCGCCTTTTGCGTACCTTTGATATTTTAAGTAGAAATTGTTCAACACTATTGAGTTTTAAAAGCCTGTTATAATAAATGAAGTGCCCTTTACTACAGACCATATGGAGAATTCAATAAATCGGAATATAAAATAAAGACCTGCTAAAGTGCCACAATTCTGCATTTTGACATGTCCCTCCGTGCAGTGACTTCTAGGCAGATTTGAACCCACTTTACCCCAACATTTCTCTAAGTTTTCACCATCATTGAAAAGCCCTAGTTATTATGTTGCTATTAATTATTATTATTTAGAGCTAGATATTATTATTTATTTAATGTAATTAGTGATTCATTTACATCTGTCCCTCATTTAAGTTCAACCCTGTTATGTGAACTGAACTCTTGTTTTAATATGATGAAACTATTCCTTTTAAATATTTTTTTTCAAAAGAAACATTGAACATCTAATAGTGAAATCCTAGTGTAAAAGGTGAGCTGGTTCTACTCTTCTTGGCCATTTTCCGGAATGGAAAACTGAACAGGTCGAGTATAACATGTCAATCCTGTTACCCATAGATTAACAGGTTAGAAATGTTTGAACAATTCAATATTTTATGCCTGCATTCAATTGCCCCTTCCTGTTACACACAACAAGCTTCCATTCCCCCTGTCTCATGGAAATGTATAGCTGACTTAAGATGAAATCGTCAACCCTGTTACGGTCAACAGAGTTACTTTATTTGGCACTTAATAAGCACTTACAATAGTCATTTATATTTAACATCTTGAGATGGGAAAACATGTTTTTATTAAGTTGAACATGTTAAAATAAGATGAAATCAAACGTTTTTTAGGGACCAAGTTACACTTCTCAAAAGGCACAAAATTGATGGAATGATGTGGTAGTAATGTAGTGCTGTAATGTACTATAATAATGTAGCATAGTAATGTACTGTAATAATGTACTGTAGTAATGTCATGTAGGTTCTTACCTGTACAGTGCTCTACCTCCTATGGTTGCCAAATTGGAGAAGACACTCAGGTCTGTCATGTTCTCTGGCCACGACTGGATGTTCAGGAAACCTACAGGGACACAACCAATCACATACCATTTCTACAGGAACACAGCCAATAACATCACTGCTAATATCGGTGATGTATTACCAGATACACAGCAAATCCTAACACACACAGGAAAACAAAGGTAACATGAGACTTTAATGAATGTAACATAGTGAGCCACACATGTTGCTAGTGGGCTAGGCATTGTGATACCTATTTATTGCCTCTATTTAAACCAGGTAAGTTCTTGAAAACACTAGATCATTATTTCCAATAAAGACCTTCCCAATACCTCCCAGTCATGAGTGAAACATGTCAGGTATACATGACCAAGAAGATATCTGATATACAAATATTTTTGCATTTCCTATATCTGCCTCTGGGCAATAAATCATTTAGCAGGTTGAATGAATAGCTGAGTGGATGACCATGGATCATTTAGAACATTTAATAATGGATGAAAATAAATGAAATATTTAGAGTTGATGGGAGCAATCCCGTTGTAGCCAGTTGAGGACAAAAATAATGAACACATGAGGAAGGGAGGAGAGGGGGTGAAAAGTTCTACAAAGACCAAGGATAACGCAAAACACACAATTACTTTAACATTGAAAACTCCAGACGGACGCATATTTCCAAGGATACATTTCATAATAGTTTCAAAACGGGTATTTTGATTGGCTTTAATCAAATTCATTACCTTGGAAAGCGATATGAGAGGAAGAATGTTGTCTAACTAATTAAATGTATGTAGCTCATATCAGCATGTGTTTGCATCCCTGATGAATGCATCTCCCAGTCTGATGATGTGAGATGACTTTCTAAAATAACGTTGTTTCTAAGTTGTTTACAAGAGAAAGATTACCTTCAAGTCTGCCTTAATCATTCTACAGGCATATCTCCTGTTCCTCTCCTGTTCCCCTCCTGTTCCTCTCCCGTCCTTCTCCCGTTCCTCTCCCGTCCCTCTCCCGTTCCTCTCCCGTCCCTCTCCCGTCCCTCTCCCGTCCCTCTCCCGTCCCTCTCCTGTTCCTCTCCTGTCCCTCTCCTGTTCCTCTCCTGTCCCTCTCCTGTCCCTCTCCTGTTCCTCTCCTGTCCCTCTCCTGTCCCTCTCCTGTTCCTCTCCTGTCCCTCTCCTGTTCCTCTCCTGTTCCCCTCCTGTTCCTCTCCTGTTCCTCTCCTGTTCCTTTCCTACATCTGAAATGGCACCCTATTCACTGTATAGCGCAGTACTTTAGATCTCTGTCTCTCTTTGTGGCCCCTTCACATGTCAAATAAGATGGCGCCGGAGAAGAAGGCAGACGTTCCCCTTGACCCCAGCCGATTGTTTTTTTGCGTTGTTTGTAACTTATTTTTGAACGTACTTTGTACATAAAGTTTCCGTTACCATCTCTTATGACCGAAAATAACTTCTAGACATCAGGACTGCGATTACTCACCACGGACTAGCAGAATCCTTTTTTTCCTTTCATGACTCTGACAAGTCCGACGCAAAGGATATATTGCTTCCCCTGGAACAGGCCCCGATCCCCGTGATCTGCATGAAGAGGTGGCGGAGAAAGAGGGGCCGAAGGTCGGGCTGCCTTCTGAGAATTCGTCGGCGATCGGATAAACCCCCACTTCCATACATTCTGCTAGCAAATTTGAAATCTTTGGAGAATAAAATCGACGAGTTACGCGGAAGATTAAACTGCCAACGGGACATTAAAAACTGTAACATCCTATGTTTCACAGTGTCGTGGCTAAACGACAACAATATCAACATACAGCTGGTTGGTTACACACTATACCGGCAGGATAGAACAGCGGCTTCTGGTAAGAAAGGGGCGGCGGTCTATGTATTTTGTAAACAACATCTGGTGCATGATATCTTAGAAAGTCTCGAGCTATTGCTCGCCTGAGGTAGAGTATGTCATGACAAGCTGTAGACCACACTACCTACCGAGAGAGTTTTCTTCTCTATTCTTTGTAGTTGTTTACATAAGCAAACAAGAAACCGCTCACCCAGAGGAGGCGCTCCTAGTAGCCGAGGACTTAAATGCAGGGAAACTTAAATCCATTTGACCAAATTTCTATTAGCATGATAAATGTGCAACCAGAGGAAAAAACTTTGGACCACAAATAGTCCACACACAGAGACGCATACAAAGCTCTCGAGGCAAATAACACTGAAACTTGCATGAGAGCACCAGCTGTTCCAGAAGACTGTGTGATCAAGCTCTCCGCAGCCAATGTGAGTAAGACCTTTAAACAGGTCAACATTCACAAGGCCGCAGGGCCAGACAGATTACCACGACGTGTACTGCGAGCATGCGCTGACCAACTGGCAAGCGTCTTCGCTGACATTTTCAACCTCTCCCTCTCCAAGTCTGTAATACTAACATGTTTTAAGCAAACCAACATAGTCCAAGTGCAAAGAACACTAAGGTAATCTGCCTAAATGACTACTGACCCGTAGCACTCACGTCTGTAGCCATGAAGTGCTTTGAAAGGCTGGCCATGGCTCACATCCACACCATCATCCCAGAAACCCTAGACCCAACCCAATTTGTATACCGCCCCAACAGATCCACAGATGATGCAATCTCTATTGCACTCCACACTGCCTTTTCCCATCTGAACAAAAAGAACACCTATGTGAGAATGCTATTCATTGACTACAGCTCAGCGTTCAACACCATAGTGCCCTAAAAGCTCATCAATAAGCTAAGGATCAAACACCTCCCTCTGCATCTGGATCCGGAACTTCCTGACGGGCTATTTGCAGCGCCCCCCCATCCCCTCTTTACACCCCCGCTACTCTCTGTTGTCATCTGTGCATAGTCACTTTAATAACTCTTCCTACATGTACATATTACCTCAACTAACCGGTGCCCCGCACATTGACTCTGTATCGATAAATGTTTTGGTGCCATACTCGTGGCAGTTGTGAAAAAGTAAATAATAGGAAGAGTCTCAGAGTTAATTGAAAATAATTAGATGCTTTCTTCATTAATTAGGCTATCCACTAGAAACTCATGGACGTAACCCACCCTGGCCATGCCCCACTCTCCGAGGGTGTCTCAGGGGGAGTTGGGATATGCAAAAAATAAAACATTTCCATGAGTATAATACACACTTGTAAATGTGTGAAATAGGAAAAATATAACCACTTCCTAATTATTATTAAAAAAATAATAATAATTCACATGCTCGTACACATGAGGTATAGACTAAGTGTGAAATGCTTACTCACAGGCCTTTTTCCAACAATGCAAAGTTAAAGATAAAGATAAAAATAAATAATAATATAGAACTAGTGACATGAGGAATAAATACACAGTAAATAATGAATAACAATATAAAGTAAAAATAACATGGCTATTTGTGTAGCCCACACACAACTATCTGTAAAGTCGAGCAGGGACTTTCACAGATTCAACCACAAAGACCAGGGAGGTTTTCCAATGCTTCCCAAAGAAGCGAACCTACTGATATATGGGTAAAAAACATTGGATATCTCTTTGAGCATGGTGAAGTTATTAATTACACTTTGGATGGTGTATCAATACATCCAGTCAATACAAAGAAGCATGTGTCCTTCCTAACTCAGTTCCCGGAGAGGAACGAAACCACTCATGGTTTTCACCATGCGGCCAATGGTGACATTAAAACAGTTACATAGTTTAATGCCTGTGATAAGAGATAACTGAGGATGGATCAACAACATTGTAGTTACTTCACAATACCAACCTAAATCACAGAGTGGAAAGAAGGAAGCCTGTACACAAAATAATTCAAAAACATGCATCCTGTTTACAATAAGGCACTAAAGTAAAACTGCAAAAAAAATGTGGCAATGTGTATGCATAGAGTATTTTAAATACACTTCTGAAAATGTCAAAAAATATGTTTCACTCTGTCATTATGGGGCATTGTGTGTAGATGAGTTTTTATTGAATCCTATTTGAAGTCAGGATGTAACACAACAAAATGAGAATACGCCAAGATGTATGAATACTTTCTGAAGGCACTGAAGGTGAAGGTGAAGGTGGTAAAGTGACCAGGCAACAGGACATTCATAGACAGTAGCAGCAGTGTATGTGTTGAGTGTGAAAATGTGAATGAGTGTGTGAGTTTGTGTAAGTGTATGTGTGGCGTCAGTATACATGTGTGCTCATGTTGTGTGTGTGGGCATAATGTAGTGTGTGTGTACAGTATGTGTTTGTTGGAGTGTAAGTATGTGTGAGTGTGTGAGTAGAGTCCAGTGTGTCCAGAGTCAGTGCAGGAGAGTTAATGCAAAGAAGTGTATTCGTGTGTTGGGGTGTGTAAGTGAGTGTTGGGGTGGCAGTATAAGTGTGTGGATACAGCCCAAAAAGGGTCAATGCAGGTAGTCTGGGTAATTTTGAATACCATTCTTGTTTTACAGTCATATGGCTTGGGGGTAGCTTTTTCGGGGTCCTGTTGGTTCCAGACCTGGTGCACTGGTATCGCTTGCCATGCGGTAGCAGAGAGAACAGTCTATGGCTTGAGCGGCTGGAGTCGTTGACAATATTTTTGGCCTTTCTCTGATATCACCTGTTATAGAGGATCCGGATGGCAGGGAGCTTGGTCCCAGTGATGTACTAGGCCGTACTCACCACCCTCTGTAGCGCCTTGCGGTCGGTCGGGTGCCTTGCAGTTGCTGCACAAGCGGTGATGTAGCCATTCAAGATGCTCTCTGTAGTGCAGCTGTAGAACTTTTTGAGGATCTGAGGGCCATGCCAAATCTTTTCAGCCTCCTGAGGGGGAAGAGGTGCTGTCGAGCCCTCTTCATAACTGTGTGGGTGTGTGTGAACCATGGTAAATCCTTAGTGATGTGGACACCAAGGAAATTGAAGCTCTCGACCCGCTCCACTACAGCCTCATCGATGTGGATGGGGGCGTGCTCGCCCCCCTGTTTTCTATAGTCCACGATCAGCTCCTTTGTCTTGCTGACATTGAGGTAGAGGTTATTTTCCTGGCCCCACACTGCCAGGTCTCTGACCTCCTCCCTATAGGCTGCCTCATAGGTGATAAGTCTTACCACCTTTGTGTCATCAGTAAACTTGATGATGGTGTTGGCGTTGTGCGCGGCCACGCAGTCGTGGATGAACATCGTTCCGGATGTGTTGTTGCCTACCATGTCGTTGCCTACCCTCGGACGTGTTGTTGCCTGCAACGTCAGGAAGGCCAGGATCCAGTTGCAGAGGGAGGTGTTCAGTCCCAGGGTCCTAAGCTTGGTGCTGAGCTTGAAGGGTACGAGGGTGTTGAATGCTGAGCTGTAGTCAATGAACAGCATTCTTACATAGGTATTCCTATTGTCCAGGTGGGTGAAGGCAGAGTGGAGTGCAATAGAGATTGTGTAATTTGTGGATCTGTTGGGGCGGTATGCGAATTGGAGTGGGTACAGGGTGTCTGGGATGACGATGTTGATGTGAGCCATGACCAGCCTTTCATAACATTTCATGGCTATAGATTGGGGTTAAAGTTTGGGGTCACTTCAAAATGTCCATGTTTTTGACAGAAAAGCACATTTGTTGTCCATTAAAATAACATCAAATTGATCAGAAATACAGTGTCGACATTTTTAATGTTGTAAATTACTATTGTAACTGGAAACAACAGATTTTTAACGGAATATCTACATAGGCATACAGAGGCCCATTATCAGCAACCATCACTCCTGTGTTCCAATGGCACGTTGTGTTAGCTCATCAAAGTTTATCACTTTAAAAGGCTAATTGATCATTAGAAAACCCATTTGCAATTATAAAAGTAAAAATAATAAATAATAATACTAATTATAAAAATACAAGTTTAAGAAATAATACAGACTGGACAGAGAAACTCTGCATAGAGTTCAGCGTTCAACACCATAGTGCCCTCAAAGCTTATCACTAAGCTAAGGATCCTGGGACTAAACACCTCCCTCTGCAACTGGATCCTGGACTTCCTGACAGGCCGCCCCCAGGTGGTGAGGGTAGGTAGCAACACATCTGCCACACTGATCCTCAACACTGGAGCCTCCCAGGGGTGCGTGCTCAGTCCCCTCCTGTACTCCCTGTTCACCCATGACTGCATGGCCAGAAACGACTCCAACAGTATCATTAAGTTAGCTGACGACACAACAGTGGTAGGCCTGATCACCGACAACGATGAGACAGCCTATAGGGAGGAGATCAGAGACCTGGCCGAGTGGTGCCAGAATAACAACCTATCCCTCAACGTACCCAAGACTAAGGAAATGATTGTGGACTACAGGAAAAAGAGGACCGAGCAAGCCCCCATTCTCATTGACGGGGCTGTAGGAGCAGGTTGAGAGCTTCAAGTTCCTTAGTGTCCACATCAACAACAAACTAGAATGGTCCAAACACACCAAGACAGTCATGAAGAGGGCACAACAAAGCCTATTCCCCCTCAGGAAACTAAAAAGTTTTGGAAGACTCCTGAACAGGTAATCAAATGGCCACCCAGACTATTTGTATTGTGTACCCCCCCACCCTCCAACCCCTCTTTTACGCTGCTGCTAATCTCTGTTTATCATATATGCAGAGTCACTTTAACTATACATTCATGTACATATGTACATACTACCTCAATTGGCCCGACCAACCAGTGCTCCTGCACATTGGCTAACCGGGCTATCTGCATTGTGTCCCACCACCCACCACCCGCCAACCCCTCTTTACCCTACTGCTACTCTCTGTTCATCATATATGCATTGTCACTTTAACCATATGTACATACTACCTCAATCAGCCTGACTAAACGGTGTCTGTATGTAGCCTCGCTACTGTATATAGCCTCGCTGCTGTATATAGCCTCGCTACTGTATATAGCCTCGCTACTGTTTTTCACTGTCTTTCTACTGTTGTTTTTATTTCTTTACTTACCTGTTGTTCACCTAATACCTTTTTTGTACTATTGGTTAGAGCCTTTAAATAAGCATTTCACTGTAAGGTCTACACCTGTTGTATTCGGCGCACTTGACAAATAAACTTTGATTTGATTAGAAGGCCAGCGTCCCGGAGTTTCCTCTTCACAGTTGATGTTGAGACAGGTGTTTTGCGGGTACTATTTAATGAAGCTGCCAGTTGAGGACTTGTGAGGCATCTGTTTCTCAAACTAGACACTCTAATGTACTTGTCCTCTTGCTCAGTTGTGCACCGGGGCCTCCCACTCCTCTTTCTATTCTGGTTAGAGCCAGTTTGCGTTGCTCTGTGAAGGGAGAAGCGTTGAACGAGATTTTCAGTTTCTTGGTAATTTCTCGCATGGTATAGCCTTCATTTCTCTGAACAAGAATAGACTGATGAGTTTCAGAAGAAAGTTCTGAGTAATGGTTGCGATAATGGGCCTCTGTACACCTATGTAGATATTTAATTAAAAATAATTTTCAGCTACAATAATAATTTACAACATAAAAAATGTCTACATTGTATTTCTGATAGCTTTGCAACCCTAATCAGGGCCCAAAATGCTCTGGTCAAAAGTAGTGCACTATCTAGGGAATAGGTTGCCATCTTAGATGCAGCCGCAGCCATCTAGCTCAGTGTTTTATCAGAGTGCCAGATGAGACTACAGTTATCTAGAATTGCTATACGTCCAACTAACCGAATACACTGTAAAACCATTAAACATGTGACACGTTTATAACCTAAACGTCAGTGTTTAAAACTGAAACATTAGGCATGTAGATTTACCAATAAGTCTTCATTTTAAACACAGGCGTTTAGAATGCAAGATGAAACATGAGTCAGCTTTGTCCAGTCAGTTTCCAACCAGGTGAACACCTATATCAGATTTATATTCACATTTTAAACACTACTGTTACCTTTCCCATCGTCCTGTTTAGAGTACAAAAGGCATTCAAAATGGATGTGACTTTCAATGCCTTTTATTCAGATCGGTGTAAGGAATGTCTATCACCTTACCTACATTTCAGCACAATTGAACAGGACATTTGTTTCACTCGACTGTGATGAGTTCATTTCCGTTATCTCACTCTGAGTGAAAAAGACATGGGAGGGGCCTCATTATCAGATGTTTTATGTTGTTGAATATGTTGTTTTAATATCTATGTTTCCTCATTGATTGATAAATTGATCTTATGCTATACAAAGATAAATGACAAAAACATTCTAATCTAATCAAATCTGTAAGGGGTTGGATTTGTTGCATCCGTTAATGAGATGGTTTAGGTAGTTTTGTTTGTTAAGTCCTTCACTATAGCAATCATTTTGAGTGCAGTTTGTGGATGATAAATATTTCAATTGTTGGATATCCTCCCTCTGGCTAGATTCCAATAGGAATTACTAATCACATCATTCTGACTTGCAGTCTGATGTGGCCCATGAGGCATGATTTTAAGACCACAATAACTAACTAAAGGCCTTACGCATTGTATAACATGGGGTCGAAAGGATGTACTTTTAACTGAAACACACTCACTTACGCAGTCACTTAGTGAAGGCTTCAGTAATATAAGTTACTGAATGCAACAAGCATGTCTCTGTCACTAACCAACACAGTCATTGGTGGGTATCTCTCACATTCACTCGAAAGGCATGCTGGGAAATATGCAGATATGGCTTTACACCCTACAGTGTTAAAACACCACCACCAGTATAGTGTTTAAAACCGAAATGCCTTGTGCTGAATAAACATGTTCATGTGTTTAAAAAGTGTCAAAGTGAATAAACATGTTCTGGTGTTTACAATCTAAACACTGTGACACATTTTCATTGACATTCTAAATGCCTTGACGTGTTTAAAAAGTGTTAAAGAAAAGTGTTTAGTTATGTGTTCAGATCGTAAACACTTGGTTTTACAGTGTATAAGATGAACCCGAATCAAACGTAAATTAATAAATGCATCACAACTTGCTTTCCATGCCATTAGCATTCATGGATGCAACCTCCAATATAACATGACAATAAATATACTATTTGAGACATAAACAAATCACTATCCAGAGACTTATAAAATAAATGGTATATTGTATAACATGAGTGTTAGTTATGGATAAAGGCCACATTCACTGACATAGAGAGAAACATGTCCTCTGACGTCACAGTAGCTGAAGCAGCATTGTGATCTGAAGTTCAGGGCCTTTAACTGATAGAGTTACATCCCAATGACAACCTATTCCCTTTACAGTGTATTACTTTCCACCACTATTTCCCCCTCCTCCTCTTCTTCTTCCTCCTCCTTCTCATCTCTACACCTCTCCAATGGTCTCTCCTTAAGTGGCTGTTAGTTTTTTCTGAGAGGAGAGATGGAGAAGAGAGGTGGGAAGAGAGGAGAGGTAGAGGGTGCTTCATCGCTTCATCTTCCTAATGGTGCTAACGAGGGCCTGATGAGTACCTTCCTGCCTCCCTGTGCTAACAGCATTAGGCTAACAGCAGCATTAGCCATTCATCAATAGGTAAGACAGGGTACAACAGGCCCCAATGGGCTCCTGCATCCAGCTTGACTGTAGTCTATAGGGAGTTCAGGTCTCACTGTATGTGTTGTCCTCCTTATTCCGTATCTCCTCAGTTTATTATCCTCTATTTCTCATTCATCTCCCTCACCACACTCATCTCTCTATCTCCCCACGACCCTCTCTCTTTGTCTCTCTCTCTGGGGGTCTGTGGGCAGTAAATGTCTGGTGAAAGGATAGAGTCAGGAGCAGGCTAGAAGCAGGCCAGAACTGCTAGAGAGGAGTAGAGTGGGGATTTAGGTTCACTGAGAGCCACATTACTGGCGCATCCATGCAAAAAGCAAATTACCCAGGATTGCCTCACAGAGAGGACAGCCACATGCAACAGACCAAAGGTTAAGAGATAGAAAGCATCGATGATTAGAGTCAAATCCATGTACTGGGAACCTCACTTATTCTGAATTGCTTCAGTGGATGGCAGACTGACCGTACTCTATAGATAGGCCTGCCCTGACCTCTTAGAAGTAGAGAAAAACAAGGGCTATGTTTTGGAAGAATACTTTGCAGGGGAAGAGATGTAGGGTGAGATGGTTACCTCCTAGACTGACTGTCCATCTGAGAGCTATAGCATTCAGAGATCGTAACCCCTACGTCGGATCAGAATGGGTGACGTGTTTGTGTGTGCGTGTGTGTGTGCATCGATGCCTGCGTGTGTGTCTGTGTGCATCGATGCCTGTGTGTGTGTGTGTGTGTGCATGCGTGTGTGCCTGCGTGTGTGTGTGCATGCGTGCGTGTGTGCATGCGTGCGTGTGTGTGCGTGCGACGGGGTTGATGGCTCGGTGGAGAAGTCACAGCACTGACAGCTCTTAGAGGTGACGGGTGACACGGGGTGTCATGCATGACCACAGGGCTACAGAGTAAAGGCAGCTCCTGTCTCACCGTTTGCTTCCCAAATGGCAGTCTATTCCCTATATAGTGCACTACTTTAAAAAAAGGGAGGCACACATTGGCTGTACCAGCTCGCCTCCTGTCACAGGAATGAAGGGATAAGGGGGTGGGTGACACTGTAGCGGAGGAAACAGACGTTGATTCCGTACGTTTGAAAAGGTACAGAGGACGTTGATATATAACTGCACGCTGCTTAGACCACTGACCATGTCAGTTCACAATTCTCTATCAAGGAGCGAGAGTACTTGATGATACTTAGTGGAAACAGTGCATTGTTTTTAATTATTTTGTTTTAAACCTTACCCAAACTATTGCCCTAAACTTAACCACTCAGAATTAATAGCTAAACTTAACCCTTTGAGTTGTTTCTGTTTTAACCACGTGTGATTAATTGGTCAAAAATCAAAGTTCATCCAATTAAGGCAAATTCCGAAGTGAAAGAATGAGATCAGGTTGAGGAGGATAGGGGAAAGGGGAAGGGGGATTCACTCTACATTAATTTATACACACACACACACATACACACACACACTCACTCACACACAGACACACACACGTAGAGCTGGGAAACTGTGACAATTTGAAACTGGGAGTGGTAGGTCCCCATGGGAGAGGGAAGAGATGGAAGAGATAGGGAGACCCTCATCTCATCTTGTATTCATCATACTCATTCAGCCCGTCTGTCTTTGGTCTACGGTCTCTGGTGGGCACCAGCAAACACACACACAAGCCCCCTCTGTACTGAGTGAAAGTGTAAGAGAAGGGACACCATGCAAATTTGATGAGGGGAAAACCAAATGATAAAGAATAATTTAAAGATACTTGGATAGGGGCTGACCAGTAGGCCTACATGATATGTACACTGAGTATACAAAACATTAAGAACAACTGCTCTTTCCATGACATAAACTGACCAGGTGAAAGCTATGATCCCTTATTGATGTCACTTGTTAAATCCACACCAATCAGTGATGAAGGGGAGGAGACAGGTTAAAGAAGGATGTTTAAGCCCTGAGACAATTGAGACATGGATTGTGTATGTGTGTCATTGAGAGGGTGAATGGGCAAGACAAAAGATTTAAGTGCCTTTGAACGGGGTATGGTAGCAGGTGCCGAGCGCACAGGTTTGTGTCATGAACTGCAACGCTGCTGGGTTTTTCACACTCAAAGGTTTCCTGTGTGTATCAAGAATGGTCCACCACCCAAAGGACATCCAGCTAACTTGACACAACTGTGGGATGCATTGGAGTCAACATGGGCCAGCATACCTGTAGAACGCATTTAACACTTTGTGGAGTCCATGCCCCAACAAATTGAGTCTGTTCTGAGGGCAAAGGGGGAAGGGGGTGCAACTCCATATTAGGAAGGAGATCCTAATGTTTTGTATGCTCAGTGTATATTCAACCAAGCATGAGAAGAGAAGAATGGTATCTGAAAAATATGTAAAATATGTGTTCAATTTTTATTTTATATTTCTCACCTGTAATCTCCCTAACAGTCCGAAACACATTCAGTTTCTCTGGATCCAGAGCCTCAATGTTGTGGTACACATCCCTGTGAGAGGAGAGGAGAGGAGAGGAGAGAGAGAGAGAGAGAGAGAGAGAGAGAGAGACACAGAGAGAGAGAGAGAGAGACACAGAGAGAGAGAGAGAGAGAGAGAGAGAGAGAGAGAGAGAGAGAGAGAGAGAGAGAGAGAGAGAGATGAAGAGAGAAAGGAAGCAGGATGGGAGATGGAGAGAGAGTGGAAAGGGAGAGAGAATGAGAGAGAGTGAGAGAAAGAGAGACAAACAGAGTTAAAGAGAGACAAATATAAACATAAAGCTGTCATGTCACACACATAACAAGTGTTTATTCTGTATTGCAGGGAGCTCCAATGTGCTCCTCGGTACTCCACTGTGCTCCTCAGTACTCCACTGTGCTCCTCAGTACTCCACTGTGCTCCTCAGTACTCCACTGTGCTCCACTGTGCTCCTCTGGCTCTGTTTAGAGGAATAGCTGGAGGGGTTTCATGGTCTCAGGCAATGCAGTCACTGTACTACGGTACACCCACTCTTCCACTGTGTATACTGTACACAACTAGCAACATCCTGCTAAAATGGCTGACATGAGCCTGGATTGCAGATGGAATAATATTGAACATGCTGACCCCCATAACAAGGACATAACACTATGCTATACCAGTAAGGTACTGTTTACTCTTAGGCACCGAAGCCATTATATGTGCTGTTATTACTAAGTACCTGAGGGAGTCTCTCAATTTACCTGGTTAGCAGGGTTGGGGTCAGTTCCATGTCAATTCAGTCAATTTTGGCAAATAAGCTTTCAGTTTATTTCCTGAATTGAGTGAATTGAAATGGAACTGACCACAAACACTGGTGTTTATGTAGCCAATGTGGAATGTCTAGCTGGATAGCTATATGTGCACCAGTTTTATTTTAATTTAATTTTACCTTTATTTAACCAGGCAAGTCAGTTAAGAACAAATTCTTATTTTCAATGACGGCCTAGGAACAGTGGGTTAACTGCCTGTTCAGGGGCAGAACGACAGATTTGTACCTTGTCAGCTCGAGGGTTTGAACTTGCAACCTTCCGGTTACTAGTCCAATGCTCTAACCACTAGGCTACCCTGCCTAGTAACGTCCATCGTTGACATCACCCACTCTGAGACCTACGGTGCCTTCAGAATGTATTCATACCCCTTGACTTTTTCCACATTTTTTGTTACAGCCTGAACTCAAAATGGATTAAATAGATTTTTTCCCCACACAATATAACAAAGTGCTAAACCCCATAAGGACAAAATGAAAACATGTTTTTAGAAACGTTTGCAAATGTATTGAAAACAAAATATAGAATATCTAATTTACATAAGTATTCACACCCCTGGGTCAATACATGTTAGAATCACCTTTGACAGGAATTACTTTCTGGGTCTCTAAAAGCTTTGAACACCTGGATTAGCACATTATTCTTTTTTTAAATTCTTCAAGCTCTGTCAAGTTGGTTGTTGATCATTGATAGACAGACATTTTCAGGTCTTGCCATAGAATTTCAAACTGATTTAAGTCAAAACTGAAACTTGGCCAACATTCACTGTCATCCTGGTAAGAATCTCCAGTGTAACTATTGTCCTTCTGAAAGGTGAATTTGTCTCCCAGTGTCTGTTGGAAAGCAGACAACAGGGTTCTCCTCTAGGATTGTGCCTGTGCTTAGTTCTATTCCGTTTATTTTGATCCAAAACAAAAACTCCCCATAACATGATGCAGCATACCCATAACATGATACAGCATACCCATAACATGATACAGCATACCCATAACATGATACAGCATACCCATAACATGATACAGCATACCCATAACATGATACAGCATACCCATAACATGATTCAGCATACCCATAACATGATATAGCATACCCATAACATGATTCAGCATACCCATAACATGATACAGCATACCCATAACATGATACAGCATACCCATAACATGATACAGCATACCCATAACATGATACAGCATACCCATAACATGATGCAGCATACCCATAACATGATGCAGCATACCCATAACATGATACAGCATACCCATAACATGATACAGCATACCCATAACATGATACAGCATACCCATAACATGATGCAGCATACCCATAACATGATACAGCATACCCATAACATGATATAGCATACCCATAACATGATGCAGCCATCAAATATGAAGAGTGGTACTCAGTGATGTGTTGTTGGATTTTCTCCAAACATAACACTTTGTAATCAGGACATGAAGTTAACTTCTTTGCCATTGTTATTGCAATTTTACTTTAGTCCCCTACTGCAAACAGGATGCATGTTTTAGAGTATTTTTATTCTGTACAGGCTTCCTTCTTTTCACTCTGTCATTTAGGTTAGTATTGTGGAGTAACTACAATGTTGTTGATCCATCCTTAGTTTTCTTCGATCACAGCCATTTAACTCTTAATGTCAACTTTGGCATCATGGTGAAATCCCTGAGCGGTTTCCTTCCTCTCCGGCAACTGAGTTCGGAAGGATCCCTGTATATTTGTAGTGACTGGGTGTATTGATACACCATCCAAATTGTAATGAATAACTTCACCAAGAGATATTCAATGTTTTTTTTCCCATATATCAATATCTCCCCACCTTTGCTATGCATTGGAAAACCTCCCAGGTCTTTGTGGTTGTATCTGTGTTTGAAATTCACTGCTCGACCTTACAGATAATTGTGTGTGGGCTACACAAATCAGGTAGTCATTCAAAAATCATGTTAAACACTCAATTGCACAAAGAGTGAGTCCATTAAATGTATTATGTGACTTGTTTAGCAGAACTTATTTAGGCTTGCCATAACAAAGGGGTTGGATACTTATTAACTCAATACATTTCAGATTTTCATTTTTAATTGAATTGTAAAAAGTTCTAAAAACATAATTCCACTTTGACATTATGGGTTATTGTGTTTAGGCCAGTGAAACAACATCTCAATGTAATACATTTTTAATTCAGGCTGTAACACAACAAAATGTGTACAAAGTTAAGGGTTGTGAATACCTTCTGATGGCACTGTAGAAGTAGCTGTTTCCATCGCTTTGCAAGGGCCTTGGCTTCTGTGTCATTACAGGAAACACACATTCGAGGGGGAGTTGTGTTTTTAGAAACAGAAGGTACACTACATTACCAGAAGTATGTGGACACCTGCTCGTCAAACATCTCATTCTAAAATCATTGGTATTATTATGGAGTTGGTCCCCTCTTCCCTGTTATAACTGCCTCCACTCTTCTGGGAAAGCTTTCTACTAGATGTTGTAACATTGCTGAGGGGACAGATGTTGCGCGATTAGGCCTGGCTCACAGTCAGAGTTCCAATTCATCACAAAGGTGTTCGATAAGGTTGAAGTCAGGGCTCTGTACAGGGCAGTCAAGTTCTTCCACACCAATATCGACAAAACATTTCTGTATGGACCTGGCTTTGTGCACGGGGGCTTTGCCATGCTGAAACAGGAAAGGGCCTTCCCCAAACTGTTGGCACAAAGTTGTAAGCACAGAATCTTCTAGAATGTCATTGTATGCTGTAGCGTTAAGATTTCCCTTCACTGGAACTAAAGGGCCTAGCCCGAATCATGAAAAGCAACCCCAGACCATTATTCCTCCTCCACCAAAACAGTTTTACAGGCACTATTCATTGGGTTGTCCTGGCATCCACCAAACCCACATTAGTCCGCCAGACTGTCAGATGGTAAATCATGATTCATCACTCCAGAGAACTTGTTTCCACTTCTCCAGAGTCTAATGGTGGTGAGGTTTACACTACTCCAGCCAACACTTGGCATTGTGCATGGTGATATTAGGCTTGGGTGCAGCTGCTCGGCCATGGAAACCAATTTCATGAAGCTCCAGAAAAACAGTTCTTGTGCTGACGTTGCTTCCAGAACAGTTTGGAATCTGGTAGTGAGTATTGCAACTAAGAACAAACTATTTTTACGCACTACGTGCTTCAGCACTTGGCGGTCCCATTTTGTGATCTTGTGTGGCCTGCCACTTCGCGGCTGAGCCATTGTTGCTCCTAGACGTTTCCACTTCACAATAACAGCACTTACAGTTGGCCGGGGCAGCTCTAGCAGGGCAGAAATGTGACAAACTGTTTTGTTGTCCCTTTGAAAGTCACTGAGCTCTTCAGTAAGGCAATTCTACTGCCAATGTTTGTATATACAGTAAGGCGTACTTGGTTTGTGTGTTTTGTGTGTGTGTGTGTGTGTGTGTGTGTGTGTATATTTGAGTGTGTGTGTGTGTGTGTGTGTGTGTGTGTGTGTTTGTGTTGGTGAATGTGTGTGTGTGTTCTGCTCTCACCCTTTAATGCCAGTGATGAGGAAGACCAGGTTTCCATTTATCTTGGTACAGTTGGTGAACTTGTCTATGTTGCTGGAGTCCACAGTCTGGGCTGACTGCAGACTGGCTGTACCTATACCATCACAGGCTAAAACAGACAAGGAGATGAAGATGAAGGAGAAAAATGACTTGCTCAAAATGTCCACAGATGTTCAAGGGAAACAGGTGTTCTACTTCATTCCAACCACTTCAAAATGCATCCAGTACACTCACATGGAACAGACAGTCACAAAAGACACACAGAGATGGAGCAGTGGGTAAGCCATTGTCATACACAACCACAACCACAACACAACCACAACCACAGCACAACCACAACCACAGCACAAACACGGCACAACCACAACCACAGCACAAACACAGCACAAACACGGCACAACCACAGCACAACCACAGCACAACCACAGCACAACCACAACTACATCCAATCAACCAGATGAATATACTGGATGTGAATGGCAGTGGGATAAGGCCCAGGACAGTGCAAGATTAGGGTACCTTTTGGACAGATATCAGTGCAGGCGATGCACATCTTGATGCGGTCATTTTCTACTTCCATCTTGTTGCTGGGACAAGCCCTCACACAGGAGCTGTGGTCCACCACAAAGTTATCTGGAACAGCATACACACAGTTAACCACGGCATGTGTCGGATCACTTGCATGATAACAGACTCTATATGAAGGGACAAGTACAACTGTATGACTGACTGCCATGGAGCTATACTGTAAATGAATGTCTCCTTTATGCTTGTGAGACTTGAAGGCAGTGAACAGTAGTGAAACGTTTCCACTGCTGCTATTCTACTGAAGATGACTCATCTGATTAAAGACGTTCCTTGTCCTCTTTATCTTGTCTTACTGTTGTCTCCAGGTGAGACCGTATTTGCTCTACTGCTTTGGCTGGCATGATATCTGATAGTCTGAACTGAGGAAGGGAGAGTTTAGGGACACACAGACACATCAAATGATTGCTTTGCTCGCAGCCTCAGGTTTAGAGATGGACACCTAAATTGCATGGGTCCTTGTGGCAGGCCATCTCCAGAATACCATGGTATAGTGGCCTGGTCTACAGTAGTGCATTAGGGAATAGGGTAGAAAGGCTAGCATAGCTCCAAGTGGAAAGCCAGAGTTACAGATCAGAGCGCCTAGCGCAGTGCCTTGCAGAGTGCCGGGCACACGCCCCACTTCAAAAGACCACAAAAAGACTCCATGCTACAAAATAACGTGCTAATTATGTACTTTTCTTCTCCCTCACTCTGCACCCATTCCCCTCTCCCTCCCTCCAATCCCTGCCTGCTACCCTGCCCTCCCAGAACCCCATCCTCTTTGTCTTTGTAGGGTTGTATCTGGCATGTGAGCCAAAATAACTCCCAACAGTGTCTTGAAATCTGTACAAAACACCCACTCATCCTGGCTATTTAAATCAGCACCGAGCGGAGAGAGGAGAGGACAGGTTATTTAAATCAATGGAGGAAATGGCTTCTTTAAAGGGAAGGGAGGATGAAGGGGAGATGTGAAGAGGGTGCTAAGTAGAGATGACCAAGGAAGTTTCTTTCTGTGTTCTTCTGGGAAAAAAAGTTCAGACTTAAAAACAGGAGGGTTGAGAAATTAATCAATATCCTGAGGCCCTTGGTAGTTCATGAGCAGGACCAGCCAGCTCTGCTCAGCTAATGATGATGTTTCAAGGCCTAGGCTGTTTGAATGGTGTCCTTCTGATCTGTGGCGGTTAAGTGTTTATGGCAAGGAGAGTGTTTGTATGTCGGTGTGTGTTATATGTTCAGAATATGACAGAGCAGTTTATCTTCAGGGTATTTGGTATGTACAGTGGGATCCGAAATTATTGACACCCTTGATAAAGCAAAAATTACTGTAGAAAATAAACAATTCAAATACTGAGCTATATTGTATGCAACAAAAAAAACTATACAATTGCTCAGAGAAAGACATTTTGTTTGTTAAGTAAAACATTTCTTTCTCAAAAAGGTAGGGGTCAAAAGTTTTCAATACCAATCAATACCTCACATTGCGAGGATAACAGCACTGAGCCTTTTTCTAAATGTTTTATGAGTTGGAGAACACATTGGAAAGGATCTTAGACCATTTCTCCATACAGAATCCTTCCAGATCCTTGATATCCTTCGTCTGCGCTTACGGACTGCCCTCTTCAATTCAGACCACAGGCTTTCAATGGGTTTCAAGTCCAAACACTGAGATGGCCATTGAACAATGTTGATTTTGGGGCCTATTAACCATTTCTTTGTGGATTGTGATGTGTGCTTGGAGTTATTGCCTTGTGGCCAAGTTTCAGCCACCTGGCAGAGGCAACTGTGTTTTTGTCAAAAATGTCCTGGTTCTGGGTAAAGTTCATGATGCTGTTGACCTTAACAAGGGCCCCAGGACCAGTGGAAGAAAAACAGCCCCATAACATCAAAGATCCACCACCATATTTTACTGTAGGTATGGGATTCTTTTCTGGACATGCATTGGTGTGCATGGCCAAAGAGAACTATTTTCATATCATCCAACAGGTCATAACTTCATTTTTTGAGTTTTCCTATTATTATTTATTTTACATGTATTGAAATCAGTAACTCCCCCAAATGTACTCTGCATATTTAATGACTCTAAGACCAAGAAAATGTATTTAAAATAGATAATTGCTAATAGAAAATACATAATTGTATGTTCGTTAATGGCAAAATATGGTAATCAGACAACAATGAAATGTAAACGCCTGGAGTTTGCTAAAAGGCATTGGCACTTGGATTGGAACTGGTGCTTTAGTCAGATGACATGAAAAAAAGCTCTTTGGCCACACCAGTGGTGTTGCAAATACCATCAAAATATGTTGGGATTATTGATTATTATTATTATTATTGGGGCTATTTTGCTTCCACTGGTAAAACACATGTTTTATGTCCCGTTATTTCACAAAAGCATGTGTACTGTATGTTGTTGTGTGTGTGTCATTCCTTACGTGGGCACTTCTTGACGCAGAAGGCTCCGTAGGTGTACTTGGCTCTGGGGTTGCTTTCCAGCTGGAAGGTGGTGGGGTTGTATACATGAGGCTGGGGGCACTGGGTCACACACGCCCCGCTGTCGTTGAAGTTGGTGCAAGCCTGTAGATGAAACACACACAAGTACGTGTGCGCACACACACAAACACACATATTAGTGCTGGGTGCTCATGGAAACACAGTTAGCACATTGTGGTTTCCAGCTAAATAACAGTCCTTAAAGATTGTTTTTGTCACTGGCAGCCCTATGCTCTCCAAGCAAGCACATGATCAAGTAACTGGTATGTAGCTGTAAACACAAAGACTGTTAAACACTACACAGACTTAATGGGTGACAAATGGCACCCTATTCCCTATGTAGCACACTACCTTTGATAGGGCTTTGGTTAAAGACATAACTATATAGGGGATAGGGTGCCATTTGGAATGCAACCCCAGAGTGTTTTTCCACTCTGAAGATAGCTCAGGTGTGAATAACATGAAAACCATTGATTCAAATCCGTGTTGAAAAAGTAATATCAATAGTTAGAACTCCCGGTATCTAATTAAACAGAAAGGAGCCCAATACATCATGAAATATAACACAAACTCTGGAAATAAGTTAGATCCAGAAAGGATAAATGGATAAAGAGAGGGAGAAAGAAAGAGAGAAAGAGTGCGGGAGAGAGAGAGTAACAGCTGATTTCCTCTTCGTCTGAAGAGGAGTAACAGGGATCGGACCAAAACGCAGCGTGGTAAGTGTCCATGTTTTAATAGTATAAACTGAACACAAAATAACAAAACAGTCCCGTGTGGCACAAACACTGACACAGGAACCACTGTGCATACAAGCAACATAACATAGACAATCACCCACAATGACAAAACAGGCTACCTAAATACGGTTCCCAATCAGAGACAACGACTAACACTTGCCTCTGATTGAGAACCATATCAGGCCAAACACAGAAATAGACAAACTAGACATACAACATAGAATGCCCACTCAGATCACACCCTGACCAAACAAAACATAGAAACATACAAAGCAAACTATGGTCAGTGCGTGACAGAGAGAAAAGACAGAGAGAAAAAAATCTACACTACCGGTCAAAAGTTTTAAAACACCTGCTCATTCAAGGGTTTTTCTTTCTATTTACTAGTATCTACATTGTAGAATAATAATGAAGACAACAAAACTATGAAATAGCACATATGGAATCATGTGGTAACCAATAAAGTGTTTAAACAAATCAAATTATATTTTACATTTGAGATTCTTCAAAGTAGCCACCCTTTACCTTGATGACAGCTTTGCACATTCTTGACATTAGAGAGAGAGAGAGTAACAAAGAAAGGGAGGTGGGCACAGCACAAGGCATTGTGGGAGAAAATTTGATTTGAACGTTATCTCTCTTTCCCACAAAGAACGATGGCTGTGTCCCAAATGGCACCCTATTCCATATGTAGTGAACTATTTTTGGCTAGAGCCCTATGGGTCCTGATCAAAAGGATTGCACCACAGAGGGAATACGATGCCTTTGGGAAGTAGACAGTTTAAACAGGGAGATTCTGTGTCAGGAGCGACTTCTCTATGGAAGTATGAATAGCCTCTAATGGAAATAACCTCACATTCACACAAAATGTCACAGATAAGATAAAAGCTCTGATGTACTAAAGAAGAGAACAAGAAGAGAACAGGAAGAAATAGACTTGCTGGTCTATAATCAAAAACTCTGTCTTTGACGGTTTGAGACTGTTCACCATGGCAACAGTTGATTGAAAGGAGAGCTTTCTCTTTTGTGACGATAAGCTTTATAAAGTGTATGTATATGTGTGTGTGTGTGTGTGTGTGTGTGTGTGTGTGCGCGTGCATGAATGTCTGTGTCCACACGCAGGTGGGTGAGTGTGTGTGTGCATGCTCCTGCGTGTAACTGTGTGTACATACGAAGCAGTCCGTATCCTTGGGTCCGGAGCATCCTCCTGCACACTCGCGATGGCAGCAGTTACTGACCCAGGGTCCGAAACAGCGACCGTCACACTGCTCAGCACACACTGTTTTAGTCACTGGAGAAAGACAAAAGGGAAAGAGCATCAGAACACGATATAACAGGTTCCCATCACAGAAGCATTACTTTGACTAGAATCCAAACAAGGAAACAAGGAAACATAGTGCTTGTGGAAAACATAGCCTCCCTAAAGTTAAATCTATCATGTTGACTGTTTTCCTGCAGAATGAAGTCACACATATTGTTTATTAATCCTATGCCTGGTCACTGGGGATTCTCCATTGAACATGCATTTCAGTCCATATGACAAGGCTTCCTCTGTGTCCAGGAAACAGACCGATAGACTTCAGCTAAGGCAATATGGAGTTTAGCTGAGTAAAGAGTCTTTTGGAGAGATACCCTGCTGTTAGACTGATGTTCATATGACAGTCTGCCAGTCTGTGGTGCTGTATGGAGCTGAATTTCTATGTTTCCTGTCTGACATTGACAGTGTGATTGAAACGGCTATCAGCTATTTCTCCTGAATGTGCTGCTTCCACCGCCAGCCCTGTTCTCATTCTCCTCCAACTCCATTCACCAGTCCTGTTGATGTCTAGCCATATGGGCTTGATGAGTTGCTGATGGACTGATGGGTACGCCTGTCTGTCTGTGTGTGTGTGTGTGTGTGTGTGTGTGTGTGTGTGTGTGTGTGTGTGTGTGTGTGTGTGTGTCGTATGCCTCTGCCTCACCACCCGCCTCACAAGTTGACAGCTACAGCTGAATACAGGGTGACTTTTAACAGAGGCCGTGTTGATGCCCGAGCTGAGGTTTACCTTCCAGTGTGTGTGTGTGTGTGTGTGTGTGTGTGTGTGTGTGTGTGTGTGTGTGTGTGAATGTTGGTGAGCATGCATGGGTGTGTGCTTGCGCAATAATCAACACTTGCTATAGTGTAGCTATATGACGTTGTCAATTTATCCATTTGTGTAATTGTGCAAATGCTTGTGGAATATGTCTTGCTGAGTAGAGCACAGCACTTTGTTGTGCTGACCCTTTGGGTTGGTGGTGATACCTTGTTACAGTGAGACTGGCCCGTCTGGTCTGCCCACATTCCTCACCTCTTTTCCCTCCTCCCCGGCACATCCTCCTCCTGCCGTCCTCTACTCCTCTTCCCACTCAACCCCTCCCCTTCCTCTCCCTCTTGTCCTCCTCTCCTCACCTCACTAACGTATCATCAATGCATTCCATTACGCCTGCCATGCGCCTCTCGCCACCGTTAGTGAAATGAAATGGCCTACTTAACAAAAATACATTTTGTTTAACAAATGACCTCATCAGGAGGCGCCACACATGCACATTGACGAACGAAAGCATGCTCACACGCCACACAGCCATTGATCTATTTGCCTTAAAAATACTATCCACTTAAAAATACCAGGCAGCCACCACAAATAAAAAGTCATCAATCTCATAAAGTATGCTGAATATCTTCAATTTGAACAGGCTGCTGACAGGGGCATCCGTCACAGCGCTGAATCTTATATCAACGCTGCCTAGCTGTCTGTTTTTATAGAGCAGCAGAGGCCCATGTTTCTGGAGGGGCTCAGTCGTAGGCTCGGTGGAGACGGGGGAGAGAGTGTGCGTGTGTGTGCGTGTGTGTCTGGCTGTTCTGTAGACCAGGGAGCCTGTTTAGGCACCTGCATGTCAGGAGATAATACAGCCAGCCAGCGGTTGATATTGATGAGGGAGTTCTGTATTCAGTACTTGACGTGAGAGTGTTATACTGAGAGTCCTTTGTCTAGCAGTTTCTCACACAGCACCATAGTATGCTCCAGCCCTATCAACGGGAAATAAGGAGAAGGATAGAGGGAGAGAAGAGGGATGGAGTGAGAAGGAGGGGGATGGAGAACGAAGGAAAGGGATTGAAGGAGAAGGAGAGGGATAGAGTGAGATGAAGAGGGATGGAGAGATGGAGGAAGAGGCATGCATGGGTAGATGGAAAGATGGAAGAAGATGGATAGAATGGATAGAAGTCCCCCACATACATATTATGCGAAAATATGATGGAGGGATTCAGGGCAAAAAGAGAGCAAACACGCAGTGTTATCTTGTGAGGAGAGATGACGTGCTGTTAACTAGTCACTGGGTGAAGGAGTTCATACTGATTATCTTAATGAGATCAAGCTGCAGAGCACACAGACAGCACGCCAGGGAACACAACAGTGACAACATTAGACACAGCGAGAGAGGGAGAGAGAGAGAGAAAGAGGGAGACAGCGAGAGAGAGAGAGAGAGAGAGAGAGAGAGAGAGAGAGTCGGAGAGAGAGAGAGTGAGGGGAGAGAGAGAGAGTCGGAGAGAGAGAGAGGGAGAGAGAGAGCGAGAGAGGGTGAGAGAGATGGTGAGAGAGAGAGAGAGAGAGGGGGGGGGGGAGAGAGAGAGGAGAGAGAGAGAGAGAGAGAGAGAGAGTCGGAGAGAGAGAGAGAGGGAGAGAGAGAGAGAGAGCGAGAGAGTCGGAGAGAGAGAGAGGGAGAGAGAGAGTCGGAGAGAGAGAGAGAGAGAGTCGGAGAGAGAGAGAGTGAGGGAGAGGGAGAGTTGGAGAGAGAGAGAGGGAGAGAGAGAGAGAGAGAGAGCGAGAGAGAGTGAGAGAGATGGTGAGAGAGAGATGGAGAGAGAGAGAGAGAGAGAGAGAGAGTCGGAGAGAGAGAGAGTCGAAGAGAGAGAGAGAGAGAGAGAGAGTCGGAGAGAGAGGGAGGGAGAGAGAGGGAGAGAGAGAGAGAGTCGGAGAGAGAGAGGGGAGAGAGAGAGAGGAGAGAGAGAGAGAGAGAGTTGGAGAGAGAGAGAGAGAGAGAGAGAGAGAGAGAGAGAGAGTCAGAGAGAGAGAGAGAGAGAGAGAGAGAGAGAGAGAGAGAGAGGAGAGAGAGAGGGAGAGAGAGAGAGGAGAGAGAGAGAGAGAGAGAGAGAGAGAGAGAGAGAGAGAGAGGGAGAGAGAGAGAGAGAGAGGGAGAGAGAGAATTAATGTGATGAAAGAGAGTGTAAAATGAGAGAAAAAAAGACAGCAGATGAGGGGATGGAGGGAGAGAAATACATACAGTAAAGAGAATAGGGGAAATACATGGAACAATCTGGGTAAAAAGAGAGAATACCACAGATGGAGAGAAATGAAAGACATGTACAGTACAGTGACAGAAGCACATGGGGGCCTGGGATAGACAGACAGCCAGACAGACAGACAGGCTGAGGTAGAAGTACTCAGACAGGACATGAGAGTGATTAATTAGAGACAGAAGAGGGAACTTACAGACAGTTTGACTTCTTCCTCAACTAAACCCTAATGGTGTTTACTACAGGACTGTTACAGCACACCTCCTGTTAGAAAGGGACTGTGTGTGTGTCAAGCCCTATCTTCTTAAACATGTGCTTGTCCACGAAGGTATGGAGAGGGTACATAACACACATCCCTTCACAGCAGGAGACTAAGGCATAGTAATATACCAGACATAATATACTAGCAGTACTGTATATCTAAGAATACTAGCAGTACTGTATATCTAAGAAGCTAAACGCTGTGGTGTTATTAGCCCCATGTGGTACCGCCCTCCCGCAGACAGAGAGAGACACCCCTCTGGGCTGAGTGCTGCTGAGTGGTAGTGTGTGTGTGTGTGTGTGTGTGTGTGTGTGTGTGTGTGTGTGTGTGTGTGTGTGTGTGTGTGTGTGTGTGTGTGTGTGTGTGTGTGTGTGTGTGTGTGTGTGTGTGTGTGTGTGTGTGCATGTGCGCACATGCGTGCTTGTGTGTGCGTGAGCATTTGTGATGGTCAGTCCTATGTGCTAACCCAGGTTACCTCTCACACACCACAGCTATCTTCAGAATGGCTCACAGGTGAGGCAACAGACGGTGTGTTGTTTAACAGTTTGACTTAACGCAGGGCAGTCATTGGAGTGGGTAGCAGGGGAAATCACAGTTGTTTAAGCCTGAGGAGGCAAGGATTTAAAATCTGGCATTGTGGAGGAGGGCGAGATGGGGCATGAGCCGGAGGAGGAGACGATGGGGAAAAGAAGATAGAGAGAGAGGGAGAGGAGAGTGAGAGAGAGCGAGAGAGAGGGAAAAAAAGAGAGCGAGAGAGAGAGAGAATAGAAGAGTCTGTGGGAGGGCCACAGGGCCATAGCCAATTATGCTGGCAGTGTTAAAGTGCACTCCTGTGCTGCCTGTCTGCGTGTCGTGGGTGAGAGGCAGGGGAGAAAGAAAGCGAACGAATGAGAGAGTGAGAGAGAAAAAGAGAGAGAGAGACTGCAGGGAGGTACTCACAGGTCTGACACTGGTCCTCCTTTGGGCCCCAGCAGCGACCATTACAGGAGACGTGACACTTCTGACCTGTGGACGACAAGGGGGTAAATTATCCAGTCAAATACTTTCCATAGCAGAGATATTATGATCAAACCACCCATCTTACTAGGTCCTCTTTTAAGCACTGGCATGCTTAAGGCTATGATGATTTCAACAGTGACACTGTTCAACTCTACTGTTTTGTGTCCTTAATGCACTGTACTAGAGTTGTCTTATTAATGACTGCTGTAGGGGAGAGAGTCAGCGACAACAGCTACTAGCTACAAACTCTGCTGCTATATTAGTGCTAGCTGTGTTTTGGAGGGCTTAATTGACTGCTTGGTAATTGCAGAGTGAGGCTGGATGAGTGCTGAATGGTGTCCTCTGTCTCTGTTCCACTTCAGTTAAGAGCAATTATATTTAAGACTGACACTCTCTCTGACATCTCTAGCTCCCTTCCTCGCTCCCTCTCTTCATCCCTCCCTCTTTTCATCCATCCCTCCCACTGGGCACAGACGTCAATTCAACGTCTATTCTACATTGGTTCAACGTAATCTCATTGAAATGACGAGGAAACAACATTGATTCAACCAGTGTGTGCCCAGTGGGCTGGTACTCGCTCGGACTCCATCAACTGCCCTTTGCTACCCTTCTCTCCATCTCTCCCTCCCTCACTCAATCACTCACTCGCACTCTCACTTACTCAATAGGAATTGTAACACATGCTGTACAATAAGTCAGTAATACTGTAAATAAGTCATATCTATCAGTAAAATTGTAAAATAAGTCATATCTACCAGTAATATTGTAAAATAAGTCATATTTATCAGTAATATTGTAAAATAAGTCATATCTATCAGTACTATTGTAAAATAAGTCAGTAATATTGTAAAATAAGTCATATCTATCAGTAATATTGTAAAATAAGTCAGTAATATTGTAAATTAGTCATATCTATCAGTAATATTGTAAATAAGTCATATCTATCAGTAATATTGTAAATAAGTCATATCTATCAGTAATATTGTAAAATAAGTCAGTAATATTGTAAATAAGTCATATATATCAGTAATATTGTAAAATAAGTCATATCTATCAGTAATATTGTAAAATAAGTCATATCTATCAGTAATATTGTAAATAAGTCAGTAATATTGTAAATAAGTCATATCTACTTTTAAACTCGGACAAAACAGAGATGCTTGTTCTAGGTCCCAAGAAACAAAGAGATCTTCTGTTGAATCTGACAATCAATTTTAATGGTTGTACAGTCGTCTCAAATAAAACTGTGAAGGACCTCGGCGTTACTCTGGACCCTGATCTCTCTTTTGAAGAACATATCAAGACTGTTTCAAGGACAGCTTTTTTCCATCTATGTAACATTGCAAAAATCAGAAACTTTCTGTCCAAAAATGATGCAGAAAAATTAATCCATGCTTTTGTCACTTCTAGGTTAGACTACTGCAATGCTCTACTTTCCGGCTACCCGGATAAAGCACTAAATAAACTTCAGTTAGTACTAAATACGGCTGCTAGAATCCTGACTAGAACCAAAATATTTGATCATATTACTCCAGTGCTAGCCTCCCTACACTGGCTTCCTGTCAAGGCAAGGGCTGATTTCAAGGTTTTACTGCTAACCTACAAAGCATTACATGGGCTTGCTCCTACCTATCTCTGATTTGGTCCTGCCGTACATACCTACACGTATGCTACGGTCACAAGACGCAGGCCTCCTAATTGTCCCTAGAATTTCTAAGCAAACAGCTGGAGGCAGGGCTTTCTCCTATAGAGCTCAATTTTTATGGAATGGTCTGCCTACCCATGTGAGAGACACAAACTCAGTCAAAACCTTTAAGTCTTTACTGAAGACTCATCTCTTCAGTGGGTCATATGATTGAGTGTAGTCTGGCCCAGGTGTGTGAAGGTGAACGGAAAGGCTCTGGAGCAACGAACCGCCCTTGCTGTCTCTGCCTGGCCGGTTCCCCTCTTTCCACTGGGATTCTTTGCCTCTAACCCTATTACAGGGTCACTGGCTTACTAGGGCTCTTTCATACCGTCCCTTGAGTGGGTTGAGTCACTGATGTGATCTTCCTGTCTGGGTTGGCGCCCCCCCCTTGGGTTGTGCCGTGGCGGAGATCTTTGTGGGCTATACTCGGCCTTGTCTCAGGATGGTAAGTTGGTGGTTGAAGATATCCCTCTAGTGATGTGGGGGCTGTGCTTTGGCAAAGTGGGTGGGGTTATATCCTTCCTGTTTGGCCCTGTCCGGGGGTGTCATCGGATGGGGCCACAGTGTCTCCTGACCCCTCCTGTCTCAGCCTCCAGTATTTATGCTGCAGTAGTTTACGTGTCGGGGGGCTAGGGTCAGTTTGTTATATCTGGAGTACTTCTCCTGTCCTATCCGGTGTCCTGTGTGAATTTAAGTATGCTCTCTCTAATTCTCTCTTTCTCTCTTTCTTTCTCTCTCTCGGAGGACCTGAACCCTAGGAACATGCCTCAGGACTACCTGACATGATGACTCCTTGCTGTCCCCAGTCCACCTGGCCGTGCTGCTGCTCCAGTTTCAACTGTTCTGCCTGTGATTATTATTATTCGACCATGCTGGTCATTTATGAACATTTGAACATCTTGGCCACGTTCTTTTATAATCTCCACCCGGCACAGCCAGAAGAGGACTGGCCACCCCACATAGCCTGGTTCCTCTCTAGGTTTCTTCCTAGGTTTTGGCCTTTCTAGGGAGTTTTCCCTAGCCACCGTGCTTCTACACCTGCATTGCTTGCTGTTTGGGGTTTTAGGCTGGGTTTCTGTACAGCACTTTGAGATATCAGCTGATGTACGAAGGGCTACATAAATAAATACAATTTATTTAGATGTTTTGATATCTATCAGTAATATTGTAAACAAGTCATATCTGTCAGTAATATTGTAAAATAAGTCATATCTATCAGTAATATTGTAAAATAAGTCAGTAATATTGTAAAATAAGTAATATATATCAGTAATATTGTAAAATAAGTCATACCTATCAGTAATATTGTAAAATAAGTCATACCTATCAGTAATATTGTAAAATAAGTCATATCTATCAGTAATATTGTAAAATAAGTCAGTAATATTGTAAAATAAGTCAGTAAGTTTGTAAGAATAAGTCATATCTATCAGTAATATTGTAAAATAAGTCAGTAATATTGTAAAATAAGTCATATTTATCAGTAATATTGTAAAATAAGTCAGTAAGTTTGTCAAATAAGTCATATCTATCAGTAATATTGTAAAATAAGTCAGTAATATTGCAAAGTAAGTCATATCTATCAGTAATATTGTAAAATAAGTCAGTAAGATTGTAAAATAAGTCAGTAATATTGTAAAATAAGTCATATCTATCAGTAATATTGTAAAATAAGTAATATCTGTCAGTAATATTGTAAAATAAGTCAGTAATATTGTAAAATAAGTCATATCTATCAGTAATATGAACCACTTCACTGTCTTTTGATCAGGTTTCTCCTCTCTGGGCGACAAACTGAACCATGAAAGCCTCTTCTGCCACACCTCCCTCTCTCTCACTCTTTCCCTCCCTCTTTGATGTCGTTCAAGGTTAGCATAAAAACACCAGTCACTAGAAGCTGATCAGGAGAGGAGACATGGTAATGGGGTAAGCTGGGGAGCTGGAGATAAAGACATGTCTATCTGTAACATATATGTATACCTGAGCCCACACAGAGTTGTATATGATGTCATAACCAGGCTTTAGTGTCCAAGGTCTTACTATCTACATTCTAATTCCCCTTGACCTTCAGTACAACTATCACACTCTTTCTCTCCGCATCATAATGTTTCACTACTGAAGGTTAAAATGTCGAAACGAAATGACTTTACAACTTTCTGTGTTATGGGTTTGGCTATGAGAGCTAGAGAGGCTTATACGTGGATTGATAGGGAGTCGATTTCAAATTCCTTTGTTGTTTTGAAGAGCCAATAAAAACAGAAAAAAAACCTGGAGTTGCCCCAAGAATAGAGGAGATTATAGTCTAAAGATGGATTACAAGTTTCCAGACCCCCTTTGATCTTTAGTAGGATGTGTAGTGTCTGCACTGTTTGTATGTGTGTGTGTGTGTGTGTGTGTGTGTGTGTGTGTGTGTGTGTGTGTGTGTGTGTGTGTGTGTGTGTACGTGCGTAAATCAGATTATCAAAAGTATTGAGTGAGACCAATGAAGAGAATGCAATATAAATGGATGATGCTGACATATCATCAATGCTGTGAGCTGGTGTTTGAAGGTTGGCAGATCCAGAGGTTGTTCTAGGACAGCTAGTCATTAATAACAAATAAAAACATACAATAAATAAAGAATAAACCAAAAGCAACAGATATATCACCAACCAATGACAAAACCACTCCATAAAACATGAGGGAACTATAGAGCAAGGGTTACAAACAAACTTGTGGGACAATGAGAGAAAATCAGGTCAGAAGAGCAATAACATAAGGCGACATAAACCCCCCACTGCTACCCCCACCCTGACTCCCTTTGTCAGATTAGGCTGATGGCATGTTTGTGCCATAAAAAAAAAATCATAATAATAATTCTGTTCACTTGTCTTCTCTTTGATTACAGAAAGGCATTACTGAGAGATTATGCATTTCTTGGAACTGTTGTTTTACGGATTCAGGTTACTAAGTGTATCCCGAATGGCACCCTATCACCTTTATAGTGTACTACTTCCCATAGAGCTGTGGTCAAAAGTAGTGCACTACAGTGTATAGGAAAAAGTTTCCATTTGGGACATATAATAAGTGATTGCTTTTCTGGCTGTTGACACTTCTTGTGTAGCCACTTCTCGGTTAATATGGTACATCTGTGATGTCATTTCATTAGGGTCACAGTTGAGCAAGGTATATTTTGTAGGCCCTTAGATGTGACATGTTGAGATATTATGATCTTAATTCTGTTCATGGCAGCCTTGTCCTATATGCGTCTGTCTACATGTGTTAATAACATAGTTTGACTCTCTCCATTGTCGTGAAAGCTATAAAGGTAAATTGGTGAAATAATTTATTTGTGTATGAGAACGTGGCTGGATGGATAGACATTTCCTCTTTTGTTGGTGAGTTACTATGATATTGGTGGTCATAGTCTGGCTCTTCTTATTCTTGTAAAAGACATCCAGGCTACATATAAAAGTGTTAAGAAAATGAGTCTACGTTTTCCATTGGTGAGCTACTCACATGTAACACTGCTATTGGTTGGCACAACCAGAGGGCTGACGCGGGCGTTCTTGACGATGTCTTGCCAGTGGATGGTGTCTGCGTGGCACAGGAACTTATTCTGGTCGACATAGACACCACCCTGTAGGATCTCTGTAGGATAGGAGAAAATACAGAGAAACACATCAGGACAAAGTACTGACGCACACACACACACACACAGATATGCGACCTGTTTCAGAAAGCTGGGTGTATAACGGACGTCACTACTTTACAGGAGAGGCATTTCATCTAAATGAATTTTTTGTTGTTGCAGTAATGCCATTTCGAACATGTTAACGTTCATGTGCCGTAATAACAAACTGGTTTGTCATCTATAAGTATAAATAAAGTGTGAAATCACAAAGCTGTTTAGACACAAAGAAAGTACAGAATCTTGCCTAGAGGAACAGCTAAAGGAGTCCTCAGCCCTGAGTACAATATCGCTCTATCAGCCAGACAGACATGATAGATGTGGCTTTCGGCCAGACAGACATGATAGATGTGGCTTTCGGCCAGACAGACATGATAGATGTGGCTTTCGGCCAGACAGACATGATAGATGTGGCTTTCGGCCAGACAGACATGATAGATGTGGCTTTCGGCCAGACAGACAGACCTTGTCTTATTGGTGATATTAACCGTCATCTAGTTTTGTTGTTGTTTTTCCTCTCTTCTCCTCCATAGATTGGAGACTCATACCAGCAGACACACACAAACATGCTCAAACACATATATGCACGCACGCACATATGCTCACACACACACACAAACACAGGAAATAATTACGTTACCCCCCCCACGATACCAAATCCATCCAGCCTGGATTTAAACCCTCAGCCAGTCAGGGAAAGACAACACTAACACGTTTGTAATTTCATATTTCATCATGGGAGGGAGGAGAGGATGAGATATCCAAAATGGCACCCTATTCCCTATATAGTGCACTACATTTGACCAGGGCCCTGGGCACTTCTAATATGGATTATATTGTCAACCTCGGATCAGAGAGTTTACTGGGGCTGGGGGAGACCAACCCCCTCTCTTCACCCTCACTAACCTCCATCCCTCAGTGCACTATGGTGCACAGAGGGCAGCCCTGATTATTCTCATCTTGGGAATTCTCAGAGATAATTTTATATATATTTTTACCATTATTTAACTAGGCAAGTCAGTTAAGAACAAATTCTTATTTACAATGACGGCCTACCCCGGCCAAACCCTAACACGGACGACGCTGGGCCAATTGTGCACCGCCCTATGGGACTCCCAATAACGACCGGTATTGATACAGCCTGGAATCGAACCAGGGTCTGTAATGACACCTATCCTCAGAGAGAGTCCTTTCCAGACCTCATCCAGACTATTCTCAGTGAGAGTCCTTGTCAGACATAATCCAGACTATCCTCAGTGAGAGTCCTTGTCAGACCTAATCCAAACTATCCTCAGTGAGAGTCCTTGTCAGACCTAATCCAGACTATCCTCAGTGAGAGTCCTTGTCAGACATAATCCAGACTATCCTCAGAGAGAGTCCTTGTCAGACATAATCCAGACTATCCTCAGTGAGAGTCCTTGTCAGACATAATCCAGACTATCCTCAGGGAGAGTCCTTGTCAGACATAATCCAGACTATCCTCAATGAGAGTCCTTGTCAGACCTAATCCAGACTATCCTCAGAGAGAGTCCTTGTCAGACATAATCCAGACTATCCTCAGGGAGAGTCCTTGTCAGACATAATCCAGACTATCCTCAGAGAGAGTCCTTGTCAGACCTAATCCAGACTATCCTCAGAGAGAGTCCTTGTCAGACCTAATCCAGACTATCCTCAGTGAGAGTCCTTGTCAGACCTAATCCAGACTATCCTCAATGAGAGTCCTTGTCAGACATAATCCAGACTATCCTCAATGAGAGTCCTTATCAGACCTAATCCAGACTATCCTCAATGAGAGTCCTTGTCAGACATAATCCAGACTATCCTCAATGAGAGTCCTTGTCAGACATAATCCAGACTATCCTCAGAGAGAGTCCTTGTCAGACATAATCCAGACTATCCTCAGAGAGAGTCCTTGTCAGACATAATCCAGACTATCCTCAGTGAGAGTCCTTGTCAGACATAATCCAGACTCCTGCTGAATAAAACACAGAAAAAAACTTGTTAGAAGATTTGCATTATTTACAGAGCTGTCTTTGTCTCTCACAACAAATGTGTGCGTGTGACTCTCTATATTTTCCACAAACAGATTAGCGGCGTACGGCTGAAACAGATTAGACATATTCATAACCATTGCGGGGTTGGCTGGCTGGCGGATGCGCTGTAACAGTGTGTGTGTGTGACCTAGCCGTCCCGTAGCATCCTGATTAAAGCGTACTCCACAGATGATTGGACGTGGTGTTAATATGTTTTCTGCTTCGCTCTACGGGAGGGAAGGAACCTGTCGCTCAACACGGAAATTAATTCTCAGCCACGCCATGGGAGGGATGGGAGGAGGGACGTTGTGCTAGGGCATGTGTGGCACTCACAGCACAGAGGGAGCAGGGAGCTGCCGCTGCTGCTCCAGGCAAGGAGGACAAACAAAGACCACCAAACACAAAACCTCAGCATGACTTCCCTGACCCAGAATGGGTTTTTATGGACCAGAGGAGAGGTGATGTGGTGTGTGCGTGCGTGCGTATGCGTGTTAGCTCGTTGTTGACCCTCTCTGCGTGTGCCAACTTTGCTCACTGACTCACTCATTTTTAAACATGCGGTACACATGGGGCCTATGAGTGAAGTACGACAGATAGGAGCAAGTGGCTCAAAACAAAAAGAACCAGTGAGATAAAAGCTTGGTTAGAACACCACCCGTATCAAATTGTTGTCACAACATTAACACCCTCAGAAAACTGATTATTGTGAGACCATTAAAAAAAACGCTTAAAATAAAGTACATTTCCAAAGCTGAATTTGTTACGCGGAGTGGAACAGGGGAACCCAGGTGCAGACTCAGACGAGGAGACTGGGATGAAGTAACCAAGGTATTTATTGAAACACAGGGGGAAGATGGAGTGCTGGCCAGGGGAAGCTCAGATGGGTTTCAGGAAACCAGGTGTGGAGGCTGAGGATGGAGCGAGAGGGGTTGGGACAGGGTAAGCAGGTCCAGAGGGGAATCCAAGGGAGTAGTAGAGTGGGGAATCCAGCACAGAGTAGCAGGATGACGAGACGTGGGACTGGTCACAGGGACCAGAGTCAGAGCGGGCGGAACTGTAGCGGAGAGGAAAACAGCGTCAGGCAAGAAAACAGGCACAACAGGATCTAACCGTAACAAACGGCTAGAAGCGTAGACTGACTGAGCACAGATTACAATCTGGCAGCGTGGAAGTGGCAGAGCTGAGTATTTGTAGAGGTCTTGATTATGGAACAGGTTGCAGCTGGTGGAGATCTGCTCTGACTCCAGCACACCTGTCTCCGCCCACACAATCACACACACACATAGAGAGAGAGGGAGAGAGTACTGGTGGAGTGGCGGCAGGTAAAGGAGACACAGGATGAGCAGTAGAGGGCATTGCAGAAACAGATGTGACAGAATTGTCCCCAAATTACAACCAACAGAAACAAGTTTAGACTTGATAATTTAGTAGTAACTTAAGAGGTATACACACACACACACACACACACACACACACACTTGCTTTGGACACACACACAACTTGCTTTGGACAC
The DNA here is from genome assembly GCF_018296145.1 of Oncorhynchus tshawytscha. Lineage (NCBI taxonomy): Eukaryota > Metazoa > Chordata > Actinopteri > Salmoniformes > Salmonidae > Oncorhynchus > Oncorhynchus tshawytscha. Next base: position 54,453,895 of record NC_056431.1, on the reverse strand, counting down.
AAAGAGCAGTGTGATATTAGATGCAGGTAGAAATGGATTATAGCTTCAACACGGCAGCACACACAATAACCCTTGATGAGAAATTGCTTCCTTGAACAGCCTGTAATAGCAGCTAGCGTATGAGCATTGATTTATGATTGTGTTCATTGACTAAAGAGGTCTGGAGGATGCAGAGTAAGTCTTAGGCCCAAATGTCACCCTACTGGATATAGTCCACTTCTTTTGACCATATGGATGTTGTCAAAATGAATGCACTTGATAGGGAATAGGGCTCCATTTGGGAGGCAGATTGGGATTCATGACAGTGTGTCGTTATTCACCAGTTATCCTCCAAACAGGCACTCAACTATAATATTAACAAGCATACAGTTAACACCCAAGGGAAGAGGTACAGAAACCACAGAGAATTAATAAACCAAACATTCACACGCACATACACACACACACAGTCTTGTACAGTCAACCTTGTTGGCGTTAGGGTTAGGGTTAGGGTTAGGGTTCAGTTAGGGTTCAGTCGCATTCAAAAACCTAACCCTAACCCGTACTCTTACCCTAACCTCAATCCTAACCCTAAACCTAACCCTAGCTCTTAACCCTAAAACTGACCCTAGCTCCTAACTCTAACCCTTAACGTGATTCTAACCCAAACCCTAATTCTAACCTTAACCCTAAACCCCCTAGAAATAGCATTTGACCTCGTGGAGACTAACAAAATATTGCAAGTTGGTCAAATGTTTGTTTGTTTACTACAGTGCCTTGCGAAAGTATTCGGCCCCCTTGAACTTTGCGACCTTTTGCCACATTTCAGGCTTCAAACATAAAGATATAAAACTGTATTTTTTTGTGAAGAATCAACAACAAGTGGGACACAATCATGAAGTGGAACGACATTTATTGGATATTTCAAACTTTTTTAACAAATCAAAAACTGAAAAATTGGGCGTGCAAAATTATTCAGCCCCCTTAAGTTAATACTTTGTAGCTCCACCTTTTGCTGCGATTACAGCTGTAAGTCGCTTGGGGTATGTCTCTATCAGTTTTGCACATCGAGAGACTGAAATTTTTTCCCATTCCTCCTTGCAAAACAGCTCGAGCTCAGTGAGGTTGGATGGAGAGCATTTGTGAACAGCAGTTTTAGGTTCTTTCCACAGATTCTCGATTGGATTCAGGTCTGGACTTTGACTTGGCCATTCTAACACCTGGATATGTTTATTTTTGAACCATTCCATTGTAGATTTTGCTTTATGTTTTGGATCATTGTCTTGTTGGAAGACAAATCTCCGTCCCAGTCTCAGGTCTTTTGCAGACTCCATCAGGTTTTCTTCCAGAATGGTCCTGTATTTGGCTCCATCCATCTTCCCATCAATTTTAACCATCTTCCCTGTCCCTGCTGAAGAAAAGCAGGCCCAAACCATGATGCTGCCACCACCATGTTTGACAGTGGGGATGGTGTGTTCAGGGTGATGAGCTGTGTTGCTTTTACGCCAAACATAATGTTTTGCATTGTTGCCAAAAAGTTCAATTTTTGTTTCATCTGACCAGAGCACCTTCTTCCACATGTTTGGTGTGTCTCCCAGGTGGCTTGTGGCAAACTTTAAACAACCCTTTTTATGGATATCTTTAAGAAATGGCTTTCTTCTTGCCACTCTTCCATAAAGGCCAGATTTGTGCAATATATGACTGATTGTTGTCCTATGGACAGAGGCTCCCACCTCAGCTGTAGATCTCTGCAGTTCATCCAGAGTGATCATGGGCCTCTTGGCTGCATCTCTGATCAGTCTTCTCCTTGTATGAGCTGAAAGTCTAGAGGGACTGCCAGGTCTTGGTAGATTTGCAGTGGTCTGATTCTCCTTCCATTTCAATATTATCGCTTGCACAGTGCTCCTTGGGATGTTTAAAGCTAGGGAAATCTTTTTGTATCCAAATCCGGCTTTAAACTTCTTCACAACAGTATCTCGGACCTGCCTGGTGTGTTCCTTGTTCTTCATGATGCTCTCTGCGCTTTTAACGGACCTCTGAGACTATCACAGTGCAGGTGCATTTATACGGAGACTTGATTACACACAGGTGGATTGTATTTATCATCATTAGTCATTTAGGTCAACATTGGATCATTCAGAGATCCTCAATGAACTTCTGGAGAGAGTTTGCTGCACTGAAAGTAAAGGGGCTGAATAATTTTGCACGCCCAATTTTTCAGTTTTTGATTTGTTAAAAAAGTTTGAAATATCCAATAAATGTCATTCCACTTCATGATTGTGTCCCACTTGTTGTTGATTCTTCACAAAAAAATGAAGATATAAAACTGTATGTTTGAAGCCTGAAATGTGGCAAAAGGTCGCAAAGTTCAAGGGGGCCGAATACTTTCGCAAGGCACTATATTCTTAAATTTTGGACCCCACAAGAATAGTTAAACATGTCCACACACACACACACACACGCACACGCACACGCACACACACACACTAGAAAGACAAGACATACTAACAAATGTACTGTAAGATAAAAAAACAGCACTAACCCTCCTACACTGTATGCTGTGTGCTACTTGCAGAGCGGGTGTTGCTGGAAGTTGATGTGTGTGTGTGGTGCGTATGCACGTGTGTGTGTGTGTGTGTGCGTGTGTGTATGTGTGTGTGTGTGTGTGTGTGTGTGTGTGTGTGTGTGTGCGTGTGTGTGTGTGTGCGTATGCGTGTGTGTGTGTGTGTATATATATATATATATATATATATATATATATATATATATGTGTGTGTGTGTGTGTGTGTGTGTGTGTGTGTGTGTGTGTGTGTGTGTGTGTGTGTGTGTGTGTGTGGCTGGCTGGCAGCAGGTAGTGTATGCCTCTGTTGATTGTTTAGTGGGTTGAAAGCGGTCTCTTAATTAGCCTATTCACTGAGCTTGGGTTCCCAGCTATCCCTGGTACCATGAGCCACACACACACACACACGTCTACTGTATGTCAAAACATCTCTTCCGCCTCCCTCCCTCCCACCTCTCCCTGCCCTCCTCTTTCCATCCCTCCATCCCAAACAAACCATCGGAGGAAAGCAGAACAAATGTATGCAGCCAATTCTTCCAAGGGTAAACGCTCCTTCTGTTTTTTAATTGCGGAGTGGGGAGAAATGTGATTAATTCTGGGAGGCAGATATCAAGCTTGGCTCATACAGCTCGCATGGTTGGAAAAGGCTTTAATGGCCTCTTGATAAAGGATGCAAATCATTGTCTTGTTGTTATTGTGTTATCTAATAAAATGATAAGATGGAGAATATTCACGTGTTTTATATGGGGATCTGACTGTGTGTGTGTGTTTATACACCACACATTCCAACTAACCTTATGCTGTGAAAGTCTTAACATGATAAATGGCTTCATATTCTCAATAATAATGAAAAAACCTTCACTGTATTTATAGTGTGAAATTGCAGTTTTGGAATATTTTCATAAACACAGAGACACACACACACATGGATTCTATGAACCTGACGTTTCTGTAATAGGGAGAGCAGTTTGGGGTAAACTGTTTATATCATAGACACACACACCTAGTTTAGATGGACATAGTTTAGTAAATTGAATCTTCCTGAGCTCGCCTAGCGCGTCAATTACCAATCAGCAGTATACTAGCACTGAGGCCCAGAAGGGTGCACCTTGAAAAATATTAATTAGTCTATACAAGACTGAACACAATTAAAGAAACATGCTGTTCACAACCCTACTGTTCACACACACACACACACACACACACACACACACACACACACACACACACACAATCTATGGTCAGAGGTAGTGCTCTATACAGGAAACCATTTCAGACAGACACAAATATTGATCCTTAATATATAATAGTGTAATGGTGTAATGGGTGGGTCACAAGTTTTGAAGACCTCTCTCTATGTTTTATATACATGTAACCATTTAGTAGACACTGTTATCCAGAGCGAGTAGAAGCCACATCACTTCTTTCTCTAAATGATGAATAAGGAGTAAGACATCGGCCTCATGTCATAGGCTCTGGTCAAACGTTGTGTCATATATGGGGAATACGTTGCCATGTGAGACACAGTCAGGGTTGCCTACACCAGCAGGCACGGTTTGCTCTTTGAGTGTTCCTGTGCCCACAGAGGGGGAGTAAGGGAGAGAGAGAAAGCGAGAGAAATAGAGAGAGAGTGAGAGAGAGAGAAAGAGAGACAGAGAGGGAGAGAGAGAGAGAGGGGGAGAGAGACAGAGAGAAACAGAGAGTGATAGAAAGAGAGAGTGTGAGTGAGAGAGAGCGAGAGAGAGACAGAGATACAGTGAGAGAGGGACAGAGACAGAGATACAGTGAGAGAGAGACAGAGACATAGATACAGTGAGAGAGGGAGAGAGAGACAGAGACAGAGATACAGTGAGAGAGAGACAGAGATACAGTGAGAGAGGGAGAGAGAGAGACAGAGATACAGTGAGAGAGAGCGAGAGAGAGACAGAGATACAGTGAGAGAGGGAGAGAGAGAGACAGAGATACAGTGAGAGAGAGAGCGAGAGAGAGACAGAGATATAGTGAGAGAGAGACAGAGATACAGTGAGAGAGGGAGAGAGAGACAGAGACACAGTGAGAGAGGGATAGATACAGTGAGAGAGAGACAGAGATACAGTGAGAGAGGGAGAGACAGAGACAGAGATACAGTGAGAGAGAGACAGAGACACAGAGACAGTGAGAGAGAGACAGAGACAGAGACAGTGAGAGAGAGACAGAGACACAGAGACAGTGAGAGAGAGACAGAGACAGTGAGAGAGAGACAGAGACACAGAGACAGTGACAGAGAGACAGAGACAGAGATACAGTGAGAGAGAGACAGAGACACAGTGAGAGAGAGACAGAGACAGAGACCGAGACAGTGAGAGAGAGACAGAGATACAGTGAGAGAGAGACAGAGACACAGTGAGAGAGAGACAGAGACAGAGACAGTGAGAGAGAGACAGAGACAGAGACAGTGAGAGAGACAGAGACAGTGAGAGAGGGAAGGGGGGGCAGTCCTGTTTCTTCTGTACAAATGGGTAATTCCCCTCTCATCTATCATCCTCACGTACACACACACACACACACACACACACACACACACACACACACACACACACACACACACACACATAGAGAGAGAGAGAAAACTCCTTCTCATCCCAGCCTGGCCTTCTGGGCCTTTTTCGTTACCAAGGATACCACATCTCTGTGACAAATCTGAGCTGAGTAAACTTCAACAAACAATGAGATAAACAAAACCACAGAGCGTTTTCCCTTGAGCAACCACAGAACTGTGCCAAGAACACTAATACAACCACCGATGTGACCACTAGATGTGACCTCATTCTAATACAACCACAACAACTATGTGACCACATTCTAATTCTATATTCCAAGTGATGATAGTAGGTGTTTAAGTACTGTGGCTGTGTCTGGCAGCTGCAGTGAGTCCAGCCTGTACTGTTTTACTGGATCTATAAGCACAGAGCACAGTTGACCCTGCACTCATCCCACCTCATCCCACCAGACCAGGGGGACTCTCTCTGGCCCACAGCTGAGAAAGTTTTCAAAGGAAAACAATGTTTATGCTCTTAAGGATAAACACTACAGTACATGAACCAGCTGTTAGCAAACGTATACAAATATCCATATGAATTATACATTCTAAAACACATGTATGTATCAAGACACAATGACATATCTATGCAAAGCAACCTCGCTTCGCCTTCGAGAAACTAATGATGCCAAAATATAAAGGAGGCATGACACTTCCAGATATTAAAACCCATTTCATATGTAACAAGACAAACTATATACTGCGTCTACCCACCAAAAGAACCCCCCTCTTGGTTAGCAATTGAAGAAGAAACGTCCCAGCCCATGCCACTTAGATTGAATACTACCTGAATATCTGAAAGATTATCCAGCTATATCTGCTTCTTGGAACGTTCTTAAAATTGTTGTCTCCTTATGGACCTCCTTTCAAACAAATATCTGGAGTAACCCACACACATATGAATTAATCACAGACCTGTATTGTGGAGAGACTTGCTACAGATGGGAGTTTGGACCATGTCTGATTTGTATAAAGATTGTACAATTATGGGTCTGAATGAACTAAAGGATGAGATCGGCTTTACCAACCTTTTTAGAATAATTCCAATTGCACAGGCAGTCAAGTCGGCAGATAGATGAATTACATTTAAACATGATTTGAACAAATTGGAAAGTTTCATAAAGGATGTCCATTACAAAAGCCACCTGGCATCTAGGGTGTATAAATTCTTAAACGAAAAAAGAAGGGGACTAGACCTTCCCTTAAGAGAGAAATGGGGTAAGGATTTGAAGATGAATATACCAGAAATTGAATGGAAAAGTTGCTTTAAAACGTGCAGAGCATCTAAAACACAAATGGTTGAGTTTAATATAATGAATAGAACTTACTTGACTCCCTCTAAAATGTACAAAGCAAAAGTGCCATCTGATAGCAAATGTTGGAGATATAAATCAGATGATGCTGAGCTTGTTCATATGTTGGTCAAGTTGGAAGCATATTGGAAAATATTATTCTCTCTATTTCAAGGAGCAATAGAAAATGCACTACATACAAATACTGCTGTTATCTTGCTGGGAATTAACCTCCCAGAAAATACACCAAATGCTTCTATGCTCAGGTCACTAACGCTCATTGTTAACTGTCTTTTTTTTTCTTGGTGTTGAATTTTACCCCTTTTTCTCCCCAATTTCCTGGTATCCAATTGTTTAGTAGCTACTATCTTGTCTCATCGCTACAACTCCCGTACGGGCTCAGGAGAGACGAAGGTTGAAAGTCATGCGTCCTCCGATACACAACCCAACCAAGCCGCACTGCTTCTTAACACAGCGTGCATCCAACCCGGGAAGCCAGCCGCACCAATGTGTCAGAGGAAACACCGTGCACATGGCAACCTTGGATAGCGCGCACTGCGCCCGGCCCGCCACAGGAGTCGCTGGTGCGCGATGAGACAAGTTAACTCTCATTTCAAGGCATTGGAAAGAGGAGCAGTCGCCCTCATTTGCAGAATGGCTCAAGCTGTCAATGAACACTGTCACATTTGAAAAATATGAATATGAAGGAACATGAAGAAAAAATGGTCCGTTTAAAGTTGTCTAGAGTGAACGAAAACGGGAGAAAATGTTATTTATTATGTGTAATTAATACTAATCATGGGTATTGATACAAAATGATTGATACAAAATCAATATACCAATCAATAATGTGTACATTTATACTAATAATGTACATAATGAGACATTTCTAGCCCTCCCATATATGCAATGTTTGTATTTATATTTTTTGTTAGGATGAAATTGTGACATGCAAAGAGAAGGAGAGTTTAGAAAGGGTCACTGAGTCAAAAGAGGAGGAGAGTTTAGAAAGGGTCACTGAGTCAAAAGAGGAGGAGAGAACAATGTTGACATGTGGGGTTTTGTTTGTTGTTGTGACATGTTGTGTGTGTTATTCAAAAAAAGATTCATAATAAAAAATAAAAATGTTAATTATCTATGTATCCAGACACAATGATTTATAGGTGAGTAACAGAATGTTTTATATCGGGCTAATAAACACTCTAATCACCTAAAGAAATAGACAGATGAGACAGAGCTCTTGGCAACTAGGTAGTTCATTTAGCCTCATATCACCCCATTTATACCACAGCTTAATACAAGGTCAAGGGGAAGAGGACCTCACGTAAATCTGCTATAGGAATGGGGGTGCTATTTTAATGCTATTTTAATGTGGTTAACACTGGGACACAGTGAAATACATCCAGGGAGCCATTCACACGAAATTGCGCTTTTATGTAATTAACTAGTGACCTGAAAAGAACAACTGCATTAACTCTACTACATAAAATACTTTATGAGAGGTTCGCTGAAGAGAGGGGCAGGAGGGGTTGAGAGAGGGAGGATGTTGAGAGAGGGAGGAGAGGAGAGGAGAGAGAGAGGTGTTTTTCTGCATGTGCAGTGATGCATTAATGCACATTGGGGTTGTTGTGAGTGGATGGGAAAGGACGTGGAAACACGACTTTTTAACCCAACGACTCCGGTGACATTCACGCCTGAACGACCACGCCAGGAAGAATGTCACGTGATAATCATGTGATCATCATAATACAATTATATTTAATTTTATTATGGGGAGGGATGGTGGACTAGAATCTAGAGACTTAAAAAAAAGTCTCAAAGGGCACCTTATTCCCTAGATAGTGCACTATTTTGGACCAGGGCCCATCCTGAGCCCTATAGGGCTCTGGTCTAAAGAAGTGCACTATCTAGGGAATAAGGTGCCCTTTGAGACACTAAATGCTAACAGATAAGGCATCTATTTTGTCTTCTTTCTTTCCATCTAAACGGCTCAAGGTCGGTTCCCTGGTTCACAATGAGTCATTTTTGTCCTGGAGAGGAGGACAGTCAGAGTGGAAAACAAGAGCTCGACCCCATAACAGCACTTGAAAACAAATTACATTCGCAATAAATAAAAGACTGCAGCCACATAGAAATACATCTCCTTTAGATCCGCCTTCAAGGTTGATGTGGATAAAAAAACAACTGAAAAAGGAAAAAGGATGAAAAATGAGAAAGGAAGCAAAAAGTGTGCTTGTCTTCACCTCAGAGCGGAGTGCATGGGCCCTTTGTGCTGGCATCCGTTGAAGGAAAATGTCAATATAAAATGGGGGAAAAAGACAAAAGAAGTCCAACTATCCATACCCAAATGCTCTTCTTTTAATATATATGTTTAATCCATTACATCAATAAATCTATATATCCAACAGATTTAGAGTAATTACACATCTTTCAAAAGGGACCACAATATTCTTAGCATGAAAGATGTTGTCTTGAAATTGGTAGTGAAGGAAAAATGGTGGTAAAGTGGTGGTAAAGAGGTACAGATGTCGGATCTTAATTTGAGACAGTTTTCTAAAGCAGGAAAATAATCCTGAAGCAACAGGAAATGTGAATTATTATGTGGATTATAATTAAATGGACATTTTTGTTGAGGTTGATGCAATTTCAAAATGGAAATTGCAAACTTTAGAAGCCTTTTTTAACTCAAAAACACTACAAGTTTGCAGAAAAACTATCAGAAACAAAAGAGTTATCAAATTAAGATCCTACATCTGTAGTATAGGGGTGGTAAAGCCAGGGGTGGTAAAACTTGGCCTGGTTTGGTTAAAAAAAATGTTTGTTTGTGTGTTTCTGTGTTTGTCTGTCTTTTCCTCATGACCTGACTGTCCTTGGCATCTGCAGCAGCCAACCAGCAATATTGTTATGTGTAACAAAGGCACACACACACACACACACACACACACACACACACACACACACACTGTAGGCCATTGGAACTGCAGACGGCATTGGGGCGTTATTCGGCCACAATCCTTCTCTCTCCTGCCACCGCCTGCCATCACGCCCGACACGCCTCTCCACTCCTCCATGGCTGGTAGTAATTGCGTTTAAAGCTTGCTGGTTAAATTTCGCCCGTCCCTGACGCTATTGTTTCCAGAAATCTTTATGAAAAATGGCAGAGATGAAAGGATTATGGAATTATTCTGAGGAGCAATTGTTTAAGTTAAAAGGAGAGAGCAAGGGAGGGAGGAAAAGGCCCAAAGGGAGGAGGAAGGGTAAGGGGGTTATGTACTGCACATTTCCCTACTTTAGCCACAACAAAGCCCTGATCACCTTTACCTTATGGTTAAGATAGAGGAGGAAGCAGTGAGTCAGAGAAATGGAACCACACAATGTGTAAGAGGTGGTAGAAGTGTATAAGAAGAATATATTGAATATATTGATTAACATTATATAGCTCGAGGTAGTTGGAAAGGAAGTGTAACCAAGCACACACTCTGCTCCCAGGTGAATGTGAGCAGTACATGTGCTTGTACATAACTATTCATATTAGAGGATAACATTACATATTCATACAAGACGATCATAGCTGCAAGTGTAAAAAACAAGGGAGGAATTAAAGATAGTAGAGAGAAAAAGGGAAGCGAAAGAGAGTAAAGAGAGAGAGGGCGAAAGAGTAGAGGGACAGAAAACAGAATGGGAGGGAGAAACAAAGAGAGCATGTATGGGGGATTGCTGAGGGCCACTTTGCTTATCAATGTTGATGTCTGATCAGCTCCCTGTAGCGTTGGAATGAGGCGATCTCTCTCTTTCAAACGGACACAGAGAAATAAACCCGAGCTAAATGAGAGCACGGTGAACCTGCATACAAATGACCCTGGCTCATCCTCAACACAGACCTGACTGGGGAAACAAAGCCACAGAGCTGGATGGCGGCAGTCTGTGTGTGTGTTTGTGTGTGGCCGTGCTCTGTATATGGCCGTGCTCTGTATATGGCCGTGCTCTGTATATGGCCGTGCTCTGTATATGGCCGTGCTCTGTATATGGCCGTGCTCTGTATATGGCCGTGCTCTGTATATTTAACTCATGAATGTGTACGTGCCAACAACAGGTCACACACAGCCACTTTCTTTCTGTTTAGAGCTGCTGCTGCTTTTCCAATTAGACCTGACCGTGACCCTGCATCTGACTGACAACCCTAACCAAATCAAATCAAGCTTTATACAGCACACTTCAGACATGGAACGCAATGTTCAGTACAGGAAAAAAACGATTCAAAAAACTATGAAAAGCTGAAATAAAACTACACTACAAACATAAGATTTAAAAACAAAAGAAGGACACAAACTGAACAACTAGAAAGCACCCTTAGGAAAAGCAAAGCTACAAATACGTGTTTTAAGACCTCTTTTAAATATGTCAGTTTTGGCCCTCAGGATCTCTGGCAGGCTATTCCAGAGGCTGGGGTCATAATAACTAAAGGCTGCCTCCATGCCTCATGGTCCTAAACTTTGGGACAGTTAAAAGGCCAGTGCCAGAGGACCTGAGGGACATGTATTGGGGTGCACGTTCATGGATTGATTAAAAACCAATAGAATAATCTCAACATTATTTAAAAAACTCACAGGCAGCTGGTGCAGAGACCTTAAACCCGGTGTAATGTGTGCTCTCTGTCTGGTATTAGTCAGTGTGTGTGCTGCAGCATTCTGTATGTTTTGCAGTTGACCAATGGCTTTCTTGGGTAGACCAGACAGAAGAGCATTACAGTAGTCAAGCCTGTTTGTAATCAAAGCATGGATGAGTCTCTCTGTATCAGCCTGAGAGAGAAACGGCCGCATCTTGGCAATGTTCCTCAGGTGGGAAAAAACTATTATAGTCATATTCCTAATGTGTGACACAAAATTTTATTCAGAATCTAAAACAACACCTAGGTTTTTTGCCTGGTGTTTTATCTTTATTGCCTGTGAATTAAAATGTTTGGCTAGATTCTTTACCAGTGCTTTGGCTCCAACAATACCTCGGACTAAGCTGGAGGAAGTTGTCAGCCATCCAAGTACTGCACCTGTACATAGCCCATCTGTAAATAGCCCATCCAACTACCTCATCCCCATACTGTATTTATTTATCTTGCTCCTTTGCACCCCAGTATCTCTACTTGCACATTCATCTTCTACACATCTACCATTCCAGTGTTTAATTGCTATTTGTAATTACTTCGCCACCATGGCCTATTTATTGCCTTACCTCCATTATCCTACCTCATTTGCACTCACTGTATATAGACTTTTTCTACTGACTTGATGTTTGTTTATTCCATGTGTAACTCTGTGTTGTTGTGTGTTGAACTGCTTTGCTTTATCTTGGCCAGGTCACAGTTGTAAATGAGAACTTGTTCTCAACTAGTCTACCTGGTTAAATAAAGGTGAAATAAAATTTAAATTTAAATCACTAATAAAGTTGAATCATTTATCTGTGGAGCTAAAATCCTCTGGTGACACAGAAATGTAAAGTTGTGTATAGTCTGCATAGCAGTGAAAATCAATGCTGTGCTTTTTGATAACGCTGCCAAGGGGTAAAATAATGGCAAATCAGAGACGCTTGAGACAGACCTTGGACAGGCTAAATACCAATCACATACAGGGCAGGTTTACTCCCACATGTGTGAACCATTGTGGAGCTACCACTGCATCTAAGAGTCATAAGCAGGATGTAATGACGATGAACATGAAAATGATATAATCTCATCAAAGGCTTGCTGGACAGGAGGAGTAGACACAGCTAGTGTCAAAGGGCAATCAATGGGCAAAGGAAGAAAGAGGACAATAACTACAACAAATCTCTATCGCACTTCTGCTCCACCAACAAAAGGGACCATTTGTGTGTGTTTGTGTGTGTTTGTGTGTGTATGTGTGCATGCGTGGTGGCGAGGCTGTGATCTGTATATTTAGTTAATGAATTGGTGCGTGCTGTAACATCTAGGTGGATGAGCTGTGTATGGGGCTCCACAGGGGTCCTGCAGAACAGCACGGGCCCTTCATGTCCCATTACACACATATTCCTCTTCTTAACACTGCCTGTGTGTGTGTGTCTGTGTGTGTGTGTTTGTGTGTGTGTGTGTGCGCGCATTTGTTCGTATGTGTGTGTGCGCATGTGCGTGTGTGTTTGTGTTTTGATAGCTCTAAAACCTGCTCTGCTTTACCCATGGCTGCCTGCTTCTGCTCAATCTGCTCCACTTCTCTAAGGCCCAGCTAGCCTAGCCCAGCCAGTGAAATATAAACCCATTAATAATGAATGAAGCTGTGATGCTGTGAGGGGGAGAAAGGGATGAGAAGCTAGCTGGCTCATAGGGTCACACTGTGCTAGTTTTTCACAAAGAGAGCAGTGTACTGGGCTGAGTTGGTGCTGACAATTGAAGGATAGTGGTAATAGGATAGTGGTAGTGGTATGCTGTATGTGTCAGCCGGGATACTCAGGCTCTGGCCAGTACTTTTGTGATTGTTGTAAGCACATACAGTACACAAAAACACTCTCACATACAAACACAGTCTCTCACTGAAACACTGATAGTACACATTATACCTTTGATACATCCCAGAGTACTTTTCCCTGCACCATGAACCCTCTGTGTCTGTCTCTCCTCTCTGACATCCTTATCTCCCCTACTCTCTCTCTCCTCTCTGACACCCCTCTCTCCCCTCCTCTCTCTCACCTCTCTGACACCCCTCTCTCCCCTCCTCTCTTACACCCCTCTCTTTCTTTCTCTCTCACCACTCACACACTGCCATGAACACACACTCGCTCTCCACTCCTCCCTCTGTTCTCTCTCTATCTCTTCTCTATCTCCTTTCTTAATGTCTTACCTCCCTGGCCAGGAAAATTTCATTATTCCATCCTATCCCCACTCGCCCCCTTGCTATTCCCCACTACCTCGCTCCCTCCATCTCCCTCCTGCTCCCCGGCAACACTGACATTTCAGAAATGAGAGGCCTGTGATTGGCGGGAACAGAAATAATTGGCTTAACCCTCCTGAAGTGTTTCATTAACATTTCCCTGTACTCCGAGGATAAAATGTGTTCCAATTAGGGCTAGCTAACCTCTTCGTGAGTCTGGGGAGAAAGAGATGTGTTCGCATTAGGGGCTATTGGTGTGGGATTGGGGAGAGAGAGGTGTGTTCCCATTAGGGGCTAACATTTTGGGATTGAGGAGAGAGGGGTGCGTTCTCATTATGGATAAATAATGCTGTGGTTCCAGTGAGAAGGAGGGAGAAGGAGGTGTTGGAGGAAGAGGAGAAGGAGGAGGAGGCTTCCCAATCCTAATCTCAACCCTGTTTTAGAAAGCAGGTATAATAGAATCAGGAGAACCCTGGTGTAAATGGATGATGACACTGGGGCTATGTTCCAATATCCACATTAGCATTCCACTTCAAATGCATTGCTTCACTCTAAATGGTCTGTTACTGTGGACATTGCAGAACCCAACTTAGGTCTTCTGTTGTCAGGTCAGTTTTTTGTTCATGTCCGTTTCACCCATAGTCCTCCAGGCTGATAACGTGACGGACTGGCCTGGTTTAGAGCTAACTAAAACATAGCCGGAGGAAGGAGCGAGACTAGACTGTGTTATGATTATTAATTGACATTAAAATTCCTTGCATGCTCACATTAACTGTTAATGAGGCAAAAGTCTAGTTTCATCGGGTTCATCCGATTGACTGCTAAAAATATTCCCCTTAAAAATGGAGAGATAGTAGACGGCGGGTACTAGAGGTGCACAAGGTTACTCAGCCCTCTGTCTACATTCTAGTGACCCTTCAGATGAAGATGAATGGGGTGCAGCAGGGTACAGTACTAGGGCTCATCAGTTAGTCCAGTTAGCCCATTTAGGCTGACCCCACGGAGCAAGGCCTGTGAATTATTCAACAGTCAGACCCTGGTGGTGAACAGCACAGCACAGCGCTTTAGTTTCCTAGCCTGTACTCTTTCATTTAATTATCTCTTTACATAGCCTATGCATGTATACACATACGCATTAAACACACATTTGTCAACTTTGGGGCACATGCATATACACACTTACTGTAGTACTTGCAGAAAACACACATATCAATCATTGCAGAAAATAACCAGGTTTTTCTAGAATGTACTACTATGACGTAATAGGGGGGTATCTTCTCATCTCCCATCTTCCCAACAGGTCCCAGATCAGTCCGAGGTAGGGATGATGGCTCCTTGTGGACATCTCTCATGATTTCATTATCAGCATATCACTACTAATAGAGACCGAAAGGAATGCTCCAGGGAATATTTCAGGAAGGTGGAGGTATGAGATACTGCGTCTCTGATAGAATGGGATTAGAGCACTGCATATTGGTCAACAAGAAATGTGATTTATTGAAACCTTAGTTGCTTGCTTAGATACAGGTCATCTATTCATTCACCTATAATACATGACAAGCACAGGGGGAAAAAAGGACAGATAACCCCCCCAGAAACTCAAACAGAGGAAAACAGAGCTTATATATTTCTCCCCAAAACACATGATTCATCATGTCAAAGACTGGAATCATCTGTCAGGCTTTCAATTGCTCAGATACTGCATACTCTCCTGGAATATTTACACATAGATTGAGCTTCTTTCCTGGCGGGCCCTGGGCATAGGCAACACAGGTGGTCACCTAGGGCCCCCGGCCACTATATATATACACTACATGACCAAAATTATGTGGATACCTGATCGTCGAATATCTCATTTCAAAATCATGGCCATTAATATGGAGTTGGTCCCTCCATTGCTGCTATAACAGCCTCCACTTTTCTGCGAAGGCTTTCCACTAGATGTTGGAACATTGCTGCGGGGACTTGCTTCCATTCAGCTACAAGAGCATTAGTGAGGTGAGGTGAGGCACGGATGTTGGGCAATTAGACCTGGCTTCCCCAAACTATATACTTTTGTATATATAGTGTATAAATACTGCATTTACAGTGCCTTTGGAAAGTATTTAGACCCTTTGACTTTTTCCACATGTTGTTATGTTACAGTCTTATTTTAAAATGGATTCAATCGTTTTTCCCCCCTCATCAATCTACACACAACACCCCATAACGACAAAGCCAAAACAGGTTTTTAGAGAAGGGCCTTGGTCAGGGAGGTGATCAAGAACACAATGGTCACTCTGACAGATCTCTAGAGTTCCTCTGGGGAGATGGGAGAACCTTCCAGAAGGACAACCATCTCTGTAGCACTCCAACAATCAGGCCTTTGTAGTAGAGTGACCAGACAGAAGCCACTCCTCAGTAAAAGTCACATGATAGACCGGTTGGAAACAAGAATTTCTGGTCTGATGAAAGTAAGATTGAACTCTTTGGCCTGAAGGCCAAGTGTCACGTCTGGAGGAAACCTGGCACCATCCCTACGGTGAAGCATGGTGGTGGCAGCATCATGCTATGGGGATGTTTTTCAGGGGCAGGGACTGGGAGACAAGTCAGGATCGAGGCAAAGATGAACGGAGCAAAGGACAGAGAGATACTTGATAGAAACCTGCTCCAGAGAGATCAGGACCACAGACTTGGGTGAAGGTTCACCTTCCAACAGGACAACGACCCTAAGCACTCAGCCAAGACAACGCAGGAGTGGCTTCAGAACAAGTCTCTGAATGTCCTTGAGTGGCCCAGCCAGAGCCTGGACTTTAACCCGATCAAACATCTCTGGAGAGACCTGAAAAATAGCTTGGCACCAATGATCCCCATCCAACCTGACAGAGATTAAGAGGATCTGCAGAGAAGAATGGAAGAAACTCCCCAAATACAGGTGTGCCAAGCATCTAGCATTATACCCAAGAAGACTTGAGGCTGTAATCACTGCCAAAGGTGCTTCATCAAAGTACTGAGTGAATGGTCTGAATACTTATGTAAATCGGATATTTCCGATTTTTATTTTTAATATATTTGCAAATATTCTAAAAGAAATGTGAGATAATGTCTAGATGCTTTTTGTAGTGAAGATCAAGTTGTCAGTTGCCTGGCTGGGCTGATAAGACAGTGGATTGTGCAGTCAGATGGAACAGAGTACAGTGCCTTGCAAAAGTATTCACCCCCTTGGCGTATATGCTATTTTGTTGCATTACAACCTGTAATATAAACAGATTTGTGTTTGGATTTCATGTAATGGATATACAGAACATAGTCCAAATTGGTGAAGTGAAATTTAAAAAATTACTTCTTTAAATAAAAAAAATGTAAAACTGGAAAATCGGTGTGTGCATATGTATTGACCCCGTTTGCTATGAAGCCCTAAATAAGATCTGGTGCAACCAATTACCTCCAGAAGTCACATAATTAGATAAATAAAGTCCACCTGTGTGCAATCTAAGTGTCACATGATCTGTCACATGATCTCAGTATATACACACCTGTTCTGAAAGACTCCAGCATCTGCAACACCGTTAAGCAAGGGTCACCATGAAGTCCAAGGAGCTCTCCAAACAGGTCAGGGACAAAGTTGTGGAGAAGTACAGATCAGGGTTGGGTTATAAAAAAATATCAGAAACTTTGAACATCCCACGGAGCACCATTAAATCCATTATTAAAAATTGGAAAGAATATGGCACCATAACAAACCTGCCAAGAGAGGGCCGCCCACCAAAACTCCCGGACCAGGCAAGGAGGGCATTAATCAGAGAGGCAACAAAGAGACCAAAGATAACCCTGAAGGAGCTGCAAAGCTCCACAGCGGAGATTGGAGTATCTGTCCATAGGACCACTTTACGGAAGAGTGGTCAGAAAAAAACAAGAAAACATGTTTGTTGTTCGCCAAAAGGCATGTGGGAGACTCCCCAAACATATGGAAGAAGGTACTCTGGTCAGATGAGACAAAAATGTAGCTTTTTGGCCATCAAGGAAAACGCTATGTCTGGCGCAAACCCAACACCTCTCATCACCCCGAGAAGACCATCCCCACAGTGAAGCATGGTGGTAGCAGCTTCATGCTGTGGGGATGTTTTTCATCTGGAAGGGACATGGAAACTGGTCAGAATTGAAGGAATGATGGATGGCGCAAAAATACAGGGAAATTCTTGAGGGAAACCTGTTTCAGTCTTCCATAGATTTGAGACTGGGACGGAGGTTCACCTTCCAGCAGGACAATTACCCTAAGCATACTGTTAAAGCAACACTTGAGTGGTTTAAGGGGAAACATTTAAATGTCTTGGAATGGCCTAGTCAAAGCCCAGACCTCAATCTAATTGAGAATCTGTGGTATGACTTAAAGATTGCTGTACACAAGCAGAACCCATCCAACTTGAAGGAGCTGGAGCAGTTTTGCCTTGAAGAATGGGCTAAATCCCAGTGGCTAGATGTGGCAAGCTTATAGAGACATACTCCAAGAGATTTGCAGATGTAATTACTGCAATAGGTGGCTCTACTGTACAAAGTATTGACTTTGGGGGGTGAATAGTTATGCACACTCAAGTTTGACATTTTTTGGTCTTATTTTTTGTTTGTTTCACCCCCAAAAATATTTTGCATCTTCAAAGTAGTAGGCATGTTAAGTAAATCAAACGATACAAACCCCCCAAAAATACATTTGAATTCCAGGTTGTAAGGCAACAAAATAGGAAAAATGCCAAGGGGCAGAGTACTTTCGCAAGCCACTGTAAATAGGTATTTTAACGTCATATATTTAGCCGGTGGCAATTTGTGGAATAGATACTGGTTGGAATGCGGTTTTAACCAATCAGCATTCAGGATTAGACCCACCTGTTATATAATGTCTGGCACAGACACACCTATTGCCTATTTTTGCCAAAGGATGTTTGTGGCAGTATTCTATACAATCCCCTCCAAATCTATGGCGTAGTCGCAAAAGCACTGTCCTAAATCTAAACATGTGACGTAGTTGTAACAAGAGGGACTATACCAGCCTAAATCACAGGGATTTTTTTTTAGCATGGAGAAAAGTGCCGTTTGAAGCTGGGAGATATGTTTTAATCATTCAGTTTCTTAATGATGACACCTAATCCATTATTAATGGCTCTGGTTCCACCATGGGGCCCAGGCAACGCTGGGCTGGGGCCAGCATGCTAACTACCACTATACAGTACTAGAATTAGCCCTAGCACTCTCCATTTGATCTCAGTGTAATTACTACACTGTTTTACCCTCCAAATGCTATCAACATTCTGATGTAAAATAAAGAAGGCTCTGGAAGCAGTTTTTTCTTATTTCTCTTTCTGCTTTTCAACTTAGTTTCCCTAGGCTTTGTTTTTCTTTTTTAATTTGTGTCTTGTTCGTTCCTTCTTTTAAGAAGAAAATGCTACATGGTTTTTATTATTATGTTTCCTCGTGTAATTATTGTTATTCTCAGGGAAGCTGAGAAAGTTTCAGACAGTGACTCTTCTTCTGAGAACTGAGAAATGCTACTGAAGAGAGGTGGCGTTTCTATGTAGTGTACTGTAGTTTCAGATATCAGGGTTGTATTATATTAGAACTAGTTGTAGTGGGAGAAAGCCTTCTGCCCCACCTGGGAGTTACAAGCAGATACTTTACCAAATTGCCCAATTTACTCAGAATTAACTATCCAATTTACTTCAAGAAAGAAACAGATTTGCTTTTAATAAGCCCAAATTTGATGTGCTGCTTTTTCTATTTTACTTGTTTCTGTTGAGGGCAGGAGGGGTCAGTTCCCTCCAAAGCTGAAGATTGAATATTCTTTGAGTGCGTCCCAAATGGCACAATATTCTCTATATAGCGCACTACTTTTGACCAGGGCCCATATGTATCTGGTCAAAAGTAGTGCATTATATAGGGAAGAGGGTACCATTTAGGATCCACACTTTATGTTGTCTACCATTAATATCTTTGGCTTATGCAATTCCCACATAGGATAATTAATGAGAGAAGTGAATCTAGTCAGCAAAATACAACAGAAGAAACTAAAGACTGTGTCATAGCCCAGCAGCACATGTTGTTACTAAATAGATGGGATGATCAGATGGGTTATTAGTCTACAAGGTGCTTTATTAAGAGAGGCCTGTCTGTCAGTGCAGAATATCATTCCAGTACTTGACAACACACGTCATGACACGTTATGACACTCTCATAACCTGTAGTAATATGGTCAAAACACTGTCATGACACATATATTTAGACCTGTTGTGATATATTGTGTTATTTAATGGCTGGTTATGACACCTACATAAGAGTGTCAAAACCCACAAAACCTACCACACAAGGCAAAACATTTAATTACACCATAGCCTACTTGTCAACAGTATTTTTATGTTATATAACATTTCTAAAATGTACCATATTAAATGATCATTGTAATTGTGCACACATTGATATCAAACATGCACCGACCCCAACGCACTGTATGTAGCTGATGACTGGGATGAAAGCAGGAGCAGATTTCAGGAGCAGGACAAGACACCCTTTCTTTAACTGATGACTGACATAAGGGCATGTACGGGATTGGCCTATCTGGCTTATATGATTCTGATGGTCATAATGCTTCATTATCATGAAGTGTGTTTTCTTATTCCACGTGGAGTGACACAGGATGGTCATAACGCTTCATTATCATGAAGTGTGTTTTCTTATTCCACGTGAAGTGACACAGGATGGTCATAACGCTTCATTATCATGAAGTGTGTTTTCTTATTCCACGTGAAGTGACACAGGATGGTCATAACGCTTCATTATCATGAAGTGTGTTTTCTTATTCCAC
>NC_056431.1:54401285-54428785 GCF_018296145.1 Oncorhynchus tshawytscha | reverse complement strand
CCAGTTGCAGAGCGAGGTGTTTAGTCCCAGGTCCTTAGCTTAGTGATGAGCTTTGTGGATACTATGGCGTTGAACGCTGAGCTGTAGTCAATGAACAGCTTTCTCACATACAGTGGGGAGAACAAGTATTTGATACACTGCCGATTTTGCAGGTTTTCCTACTTATAAAGCATGTAGAGGTCTGTAATTTTTATCATAGGTACACTTCAACTGTGAGAGACGGAATCTAAAATAAAAATCCAGAAAATCACATTGTATGATTTTTAAGTAATTAATTTGCATTTTATTGCATGACATAAGTATTTGATACATCAGAAAAGCAGAACTTAATATTTGGTACAGAAATTACAGAGATCATACATTTCCTGTAGTTCTTGACCAGGTTTGCACACACTGCAGCAGGGATTTTGGCCCACTCCTCCATACAGACCATCTCCAGATCCTTCAGGTTTCGGGGCTGTCGCTGAGCAATACGGACTTTCAGCTCCCTCCAAAGATTTTCTATTGGGTTGAGGTCTGGAGACTGGCTAGGCCACTCCAGGACCTTGAGATGCTTCTTACGGAGCCACTCCTTAGTTGACCTGGCTGTGTGTTTCGGGTCATTGTCATGCTGGAAGACCCAGCCACGACCCATCTTCAATGCTCTTACTGAGGGAAGGAGGTTGTTGGCCAAGATCTCGCGATACATGGCCCCATCCATCCTCCCCTCAATACGGTGCAGTCGTCCTGTCCCCTTTGCAGAAAAGCATCCCCAAAGAATGATGTTTCCCCCTCCATGCTTCATGGTTGGGATGGTGTTCTTGGAGTTGTGCTCATCCTTCTTCTTCCTCCAACACGACGAGTGGAGTTTAGACCAAAAAGCTCTATTTTTGTCTCATCAGACCACATGACCTTCTCCCATTCCTCCTCTGGATTATCCAGATGGTCATTGGCAAACTTCAGACGGGGCTGGACATGTGCTGGCTTGAGCAGGGGGACCTTGCGTGAGCTGCAGGATTTTAATCCATGATGGCGTAGTGTGTTACTAATGGTTTTCTTTGAGACTGTGGTCCCAGCTCTCTTCAGGTCATTGACCAGGTCCTGCCGTGTAGTTCTGGGCTGATCCCTCACCTTCCTCATGATCATTGATGCCCCACGAGGTGAGATCTTGCATGGAGCCCCAGACCGAGGGTGATTGTCCGTCATCTTGAACTTCTTCCATTTTCTAATAATTGCGCCAACAGTTGTTGCCTTCTCACCAAGCTGCTTGCCTATTGTCCTGTAGCCCATCCCAGCCTTGTGCAGGTCTACAATTTTATCCCTGATGTCCTTACACAGCTCTCTGGTCTTGGCTATTGTGGAGAGGTTGGAGTCTGTTTGATTGAGTGTGTGGACAGGTAATGAGTTCAAACAGGTGCAGTTAATACAGGTAATGAGTGGAGAACAGGAGGGCTTCTTAAAGAAAAACTAACAGGTCTGTGAGAGCCGGAATTCTTACTGGTTGGTAGGTGATCAAATACTTATGTCATGCAATAAAATGCTAATTAATTACTTAAAAATGATACAATGTGATTTTCTGGATTTTTCTTTCAGATTCCGTCTCTCACAGTTGAAGTGTACCTATGATAAAACATTACAGACCTCTACATGCTTTGTAAGTAGGAAAACCTGCAAAATCGGCAGTGTATCAAATACTTGTTCTCCCCACTGTAGGTGTTCCTTTTGTCCAGGTGGGAAAGGGCAGTGTGGAGTGTGATTGAGATTGCATCATCTGTTGATCTGTTTGGGCGGTATGCGAATTGGAGTGGGTCTAAGTTATTCAGGAGGATGGTGTTGATGTGAGCCATGACCAGCCTTTCAAAGAACTTCATGGCTACCGACATGAGTGCTACGGGGCGGTAATCATTTAGGCAGGTTACCTTCGCTTTCTTGGGCACAGGGACTATGGTGGTCTGCTTGAAACATGTAGGTTACAGACTCAGTCAGGGAGAGGTTGAACATGTCAGTGAAGACACTTGACAGTTGGTCCGCGCATGTTTTGAGTACGTCCTGGTAATCCGTCTGGCCCCGCAGCTTAGTAAATGTTTACCTGTTTAAAGGTCTTGCTCACATGGCTATGGAGAGAGTGATCACACAGTCGTCCAGAACAGCTGGTGCGATCATGCATGCTTCAGTGTTGCTTGCCTCGAAGCGAGCATAAAAGGCATTTAGCTCATCTGGTAGGCTCGCGTCACTGGGCCGCTCACGGCTGGTTTTCCCTTTGTAGTCTGTAATAGTTTTCAAGTCCTGCCACATCCGACTAGCGTCAGAGCCGGTGTAGTAGGATTCAATCTTAGTCCTGTATTGACACTTTGCCAGTTTGATGGTTCGTCTGAGGGCATAGTGGGATTTCTTATAAGCATCCGAATTAGTGTCCCACTCCTTGAAAGCAGCAGCTCTAGCTTTTAGCTCGGTGTGGATGTTGCCTGTAATCCATCAGAGCCGGTGTAGTAGGATTCAATCTTAGTCCTGTATTGATGCTTTGGAAGTTTGATGGTTCGTCTGAGGGCATAGTGGGATTTCTTATAAGCATCCGGATTAGTGTCCTGCTCCTTGAAAGCAGCAGCTCTAGCTTTTAGCTCGTTGTGGATGTTGCCTGTAATCCATCAGAGCCGGTGTAGTAGGATTCAATCTTAGTCCTGTATTGACACTTTGCCTGTTTGATGGTGTGTCTGATGGCATAGTGGGATTTCTTATAAACGTCCGGATTAGTGTCCCACTCCTTGTAAGTGGCAGCTCTAGCTTTTAGTTTGGTGCGGATGTTGCCTGTAATCCATGGCTTCTGGTTGGGATATGCACGTAAGGTCACTGTGGGGACGACGTCGTCTATGCACTTATTGATGAAGCCGGTGACTGGGGTGGTATACTCCTCATTAGCGTTGGATGAATCCCAGAACATATTCCAGCCTGTGCTAGCAAAACAGTCCTGTAGCGTAGCATCAGCGTCATCTGACCACTTCCGTATTGAGCGAGTCACTGGTACTTCCTGCTTAATTTTTTTCATGTACGCAGGAACCAGGAGGATAGAATTATGGTCAGATTTGCCAAATGGAGGGCGAGGGAGAGCCTTGTATGTGTCTCTGTGTGTGGAGTAAAGGTGGTCAAGAGTTTTTTTCCACTGGTTGCACATGTGACATGCTGGTAGAAATTAGGTAAAATGGATTTAAGGTCACCTGCATTAAAGTCTCCAGACACTAGGATCGCCTCTTCCAGATGATCATTTTCTTGTTTGCTTATGGCCTTATACAGCTTGTTGAGTGCAGTCTTAGTGCCAGCATCAGTTTGTAGTGGTAAATAGATGGCTACGAATAATATAGATGAGAACTCTCTTTGTAGACAGTGTGGTCTACTGCTATCATGAGTTATTCTACCTCAGGCGAGCAATACCTCAAGACTTTTTTAACATTAGACATTGTGCACCAGCAGATTTTGATAAATAAACACACACCCCCGCCCCTCGTCTTACCAGACGTAGCTGCTCTGTCCTGCCGATGCACGGAGTAGCCAGCCAGCTCTATATTATCCGTGTCGTCGTTTAGCCATGACTCAGTGAAACAGAAGATATTATAGTTTTTAATTGTTTTCCAATGATTGCATGTTGGCAAATAACACAGAGGGTAGTGGTGGTTTACCCACTCGTCAGCAAATTCTTACGAGGCACACCACCCTCCTGCTTTTTCTCAGTCTTTTCTTCATGTGGTTGACGGGGATTTGGGCCTTGCCCCCCCCTTTGACCTCATGGCTTGGTTTTTGCTCTGACATGCACTGTCAACTGTGGGACCTTATAAAGACAGGTGTATGCCTTTCCAAATCATGTCCAATTAATCGACTTTAACACAGGTGGACTCCAATAAAGTTGTAGAAACATCTCAAGGATGATCACTGGCAACGGTATGCACCTGAGTGCAATTTTGAGTCTCATAACAAAGGTTCTGAATACTTATGTAAATAATGTATTTCTGTTTTTTATTTTTAATAAATTAACAAACATTTCTAAAAGCCTGTTTTCGCTTTGTCATTTTGGGGTATTGTGTGTAGATTGCTGAGGAAAAAACAAGTGTTTAGAAGATGGCTGTAACGTAACAAAATGTGGAAAAAGGCAAGGTGTCTGAATACTTTCCGAATGCACTGTATGGTGTGGTCTCTGGCCACCATTGTCTTTTGGCTTTCTCCTCCCTCTTTATTTTCCTTTCTCTCTCCCCCTCTTCCCTCTCTCTCTCTCACTCTTTCTTTCTCCTACTCTCTCTCTCACTTTCTCTCTCGCGCGCTCCGTCTCTCTTAGTGATGACACACCATTCTCTCTCTCACTGTCTGTTTCTCACTCTCTCTCTTCCTTTTCTTCATCCTTCTCTCTCTCTATGACTGACCAGACAGACACCAGCTAGTCAGATTGCAGACACACTGCCTATCAGGACAGTGAGTGATATGGGTCTATATGTTAACTGTACCTTACCTACCATGTTACCCTAAAGCAGTGGTCTGTTAGCCATAAGGATTTGGATTGGTGGTTTGACTTAATTCTCCATATTTACCAATGATTATAATGATGAATCTGATCCAACCATAAATTCATACATTGTGCCCCTGGACTGAGAGGATGGAAGTTTAATATGTCGCTAAATGTAAAAGGCTAATGTTAACTAACTAAAGTTGCCCATGAAAGGAAGTTAGGTTCGCGAGCAAGCACTTTAGCTAGGTAGCCTAGTACAACAAAAAATTTAAATGTGTACTGTATGACAGAGTTATAGACCGTTTCGTCAACATGAAACAGAGGAGGATGGCATTGGTGTTTCTCTATATGTTTTTTTTTCTACTTACACGCGCACACGCACACGCACAGACGCACAGACGCACAGACGCACAGACGCACAGACGCACAGACGCACAGACATGCACAGACACAGACAAATGTGACTCCCCACCTGGATTCGGTCTTATGTAGCAACATTTTACATGGGATAAAAGTAGAGACTCAGAGCTACAAAATGGTATTATACACTGTATTTGAGGAAACAATGGAAAAGGAACTCTGCTTTGAAAGTTGATCAACTTGTAAACTCAATTTTGAGAAAACCGTCTTTCAGTGTTTTGGTAGTACTATTGGAGAGCCCTTCTTTGTCTACACTCATTCAGCACCCTCTTAAGCCTTAGCCCCACCCATCTATTTAAGGGTTGATCCGTGCTTTCTGCACTAACTTGCCAGCTACTTCCAGACATCTAAGAGAGAGAGAACAGCTTACTGAACATTACTCTCCCTATCGCACTACCTGTATTTTTTACGTTCAAACAGCTCTCCTGTGAAGTCGTGACTTGCGACATACACCTAGTTTCCTGAATCTGGTCACAAATCAGAACCATGGACAGCCACATCATATTCAGCTTATGTTGATTGGACTAAATTGTTTTTGGTATCTTTTAGTTGTCACTGTATTAGACTAAGCATAGGTGATTAGATGATGTTGAAATGGTCCTGGAATAGTAGATGTAGCTCCTGTTTCTTTGCGACTTGCGTTAACTATCCGTGGTTCTAAATTAAGTTGTTTAGTAGTCCATTAAATGTCGGAAACATTAACTTGTTTGACCATGCTGTAGGTCAAGTAACTGTTTGTTACATGCAATATGTTTTGTCGAATTCACCGGAATTCCGGTTATGTGATGAAATAAAAGGTGTGGTTGAATTTATTCTACCACTGTGTCTTCTTATTATCTCCGCCTTTAGGTCTATATACAATGGTGGCAAGGCATATGAACTAACAGGTTATAGAGCAAACAAGGCAATTATCACAATAGGTTGTAATATGTATTTCTTTCTGGCTTGGTGATTGTACTCATGCACCACTACTCCCCGAAAGGGCTCCTGACAGAACTGGGTTGTGTCCCAAATGGCACCCTATTCTCTCTATAGTGCATGACATTTGACCAAGGCCCATAGCGCTCTGGTCAAAAGTAATGCACTTCATAGTCAATAAGTTGCCATTTGGGATGTAACCCTGGTGTCTGGCCAAAGCCTGTTATTCATGTCCTTCGTTTATGAACATAGCATCTTAAAGAGCTACTGCTGCCATCACTTCTAAAAGGTAAAGGGTCACCCACCGCAGAGAGGGAGATAGAGAGAGAGAGAGAGAGAGAGAGAGAGAGAGAGAGAGAAGAGAGAGAGATGGAGGGGGAAGACAGAGAGAGAGAGAGAGAGAGAGAGAGAGCGAGAGAGAGAGGGAGAGAGAGAGAGAGTGATGGAGGGGGAAGACAGAGAGAGAGAAAGCGAGAGAGAGAAAGCGAGAGAGAGAGCGAGAGCGAGAGAGAGAGAGAAAGAGAGATGGAGGGGAAGACAGAGAGAAAGAGAGAGAGAGAGAACTACACTTTCCATATTCACAAGTTCTTTTAGAGGATGTGAGAATGAGGGGGTATGCTAAACAACAGTAATACAAATCGTGAGAGAATGGGGAGAGAGGAGAACACAACTTATTACATATCCTAGGTAGCCAGTCTTACCTACGTATATCTCCTCTGAGAAGGATCAGACAGTTAATATTCTTGTTCTGTGTTCATCAAACAGGTGTTTTGTGTTTATAGACCAGGTCTCTCTTGAAAAATAGATTTCATCTCAATTAGGAAAAACCTATGTAAAATATCAAATATTCCTCCCAAATAGCACCCTATTGCCTAGTACCCCAGGGTCCATAGGGTGCTGGTCAAAAGTAGTGCACTAAATAGGGAATGGGGTGACATTTGTAATGAAGCCCCAGTCTTCGGTAATGATAGCGAGTCCAAAACAGAATATACATTTTTAAAAGTGAGATTTTCACTGGACAGTTAACAGGAGCAAGATAACGTGGATATAATTGCAATGCACTCAATAAACATAACTCAGGAACTGGTACGCAGGTACAGAGAACACAGTATGAATTCACACAAAAACAAACAGGGAAACGGACAGGGTATGTACGACTGCAGAGTACTGCAGAGTAAATGCAGGGAAAGGAACCATGTTAAAGTAGTGTGTACGTATACAGACGTAGCTTACAGGTTAAAAACAGGCTACACTTTAAAACAATGGTTCCAAAAGGGTTCTTCGGCTGTCCCCATAGGAGAACCCTTTATTGTTCCAGGTAGAACTATTTTGGATTCCATGTAGAACCCTCTGTGGAAAGGGTTCTACATGGAACCCAATAGGGTTCTACCTGGAACCAAAAGGGTTCTCCCTGAAAACAAAAGGGTTCTTCAAAGGGTTCTCCTATGGGGACAGCCATGATGAAGTAAAAGGCTAAAGTGTCTGTGTCTGTACTTACACCTTTTCATTCTGTTCCATGCAAAACCAGCACGTGGTTACCATTATCAGATTCTGCTGGGGGCTTGGCAAGCCTGGTCCTAGATCTGTTTGTGCTGTCTTGCCAACTCATATGGCCGACCAAATAGATCTGGGACCAGGCTAGTCTGGTTAGACCTCAGTGGATACTGTTTGTAAAACTAGACATACAAAATATTACACATACAGCTTCCCAAGAACAGGTCAGGTGCCAATCAGTCAATCACCATTCAGAAAGATCACTGATAATCTCCTAAATTGGAACGCAGTGGCTGTAAGCAACATGCCATAGTATATATGACATCAGAAATCAGGGTCTCCGCTTCACAGCTCTATATGGATTTTGAACTTGAGCACCAAGAGCGACAAGAAGCTGCCCTCATCCCTCCCGCTACTTGGGCAATTTTTGCACATTTGACCATTGTGTCATAGTAATCTCCTCTTATGCACTCTGGACATGCATTGGTAGTACCCAACTCTGGAAAGATCATCAGGTCATTAATGGCCTGGTACTCAGGGCTGTATTGTCCCTCCATCAGGTCCTAACAGTCTGATACTCAGGGCTGTATTATCCCTCCATCAGGTCCTAACAGTCTGGTACTCAGGGCTGTATTGTCCCTCCATCAGGTCCTAACAGTCTGATACTCAGGGCTGTATTATCCCTCCATCAGGTCCTAACAGTCTGGTACTCAGGGCTGTATTGTCCCTCCATCAGGTCCTAACAGTCTGGTACTCAGGGCTGTATTGTCCCTCCATCAGGTCCTAACAGTCTGGTACTCAGGGCTGTATTGTCCCTCCATCAGGTCCTAACAGCCTGGTACTCAGGGCTGTATTGTCCCTCCATCAGGTCCTAACAGTCTGGTACTCAGGGCTGTATTGTCCCTCCATCAGGTCCTAACAGTCTGGTACTCAGGGCTGTATTGTCCCTCCATCAGGTCCTAACAGTCTGGTACTCAGGGCTGTATTGTCCCTCCATCAGGTCCTAACAGCCTGGTACTCAGGGCTGTATTGTCCCTCCATCAGGTCCTAACAGCCTGGTACTCAGGGCTGTATTGTCCCTCCATCAGGTCTTAACAGTCTGGTACTCAGGGCTGTATTGTCCCTCCATCAGGTCTTAACAGCCTGGTACTCAGGGCTGTATTGTCCCTCTGTCCCTCTGATGTCAATGCAAAATAATTCAAAAATCACATCAAACCCTTATCATCAAAACAGTATGTGCTTTTAAAACTCACCTCACTGTGATTGATCAATTTGAAGGAAGAAGTTCAACAACAGGTTGAAACTGAGGGGAGAACATGGTTGATGTGGATGTTGTTTTAAAGCCTTAACATAATGAAATGGACAGAGCTTTCTAAGGTGATGATTCATTCAAAATGCCCATTTGCATAGGCCTATACTGTATACTGTATACTGTATAAAACGATGATTGTGCCGTTCGACAATACAAAACCTACCGCATACTATTCACAGCAGAAAATCAAAGAAAATCTGATTTAAAATGTCTGTGGTACAAATTTGGTCGAGACTATACTCCAAAATTGACTGTAGACTGTATTGTTATCCATACTGGATGGACTGGTTACCTTATACTACGCTCCAAAAATGATATCCATGAGTCAGGGAGCGAAGGTAGGCCTGTAGGCCTAGACAATGCTATTGGTTCATTTATTGTGCTGGGTGGCTTACAGAGTAAGCCTACAATTATAGTACATTTGTATTTGATTTTGAATAACCTAGTAATACAGCATTATTTATATTTTCATAATTAATAGGTTGACACATTACCTTTAGCTACAGAATATCTCACCATCATGCATTTCCATCTCCTCCATCTCCTCCCTCCCCTCCTTCATTCCTTTCTCATGCGTACAGAGAGGGGCTGTCAATACTTTCATGAAATATGGTTGGTTGTGAAAACATGTTGATGTTTGACAGATTTCACTTGATTTCCCAAATGAAACACTGGAAAGAACAGAGAGAGAGAACAGCGAGAGGCTGCATGCTCTCACACAGTGGTTGATCTGTGGAGTGAAATAATCAGAGTAGCTTACAGCACCCGCATGAGTGAGAAAAACAACCCAGCTGAAAAGTGGCTTCCATCAGCTATTAGATGGATGACATGTCTTTTTTCCTCTGCCCCTGTTCCTGCCCATTTGATAATGGGCCATTCTAAATCAAAACTAATTTAACATAGACAAGATTGAATTGAAAATACGATCACTTGATGAGAGAAAAGCATGTGCAATAGCCTATAGTCTCATCATGTAGCCCATATGTGTTTGATTTCTAAGACATTCTATGGTTTGTCTCATTCACAACAAAAGTTGCCAAATAACTCTAAATCTAGCGTATATGACCAGTTTCAAATGATCACTTTATGCTCAACATAGCCACTTCATATATGCTCGCACTCGCTTTGGACTGGGAAAAATGTCCTTACTATTTTATTCCGCTATGTTAAATTATATTCTTCTTACTATAAAATCATATAATATAAAAAATGGCATGGGACATACAGTGCATTTGGAAAGTATTCAGACCTCTTGACATTTTCCACATTTTGTTACATTACAGCTTTATTCTAAAATGTATTAAATGACAAAGCAGAAACTGTTTTTTATAAATTTTTTGCAAATGTACTAAAAAGAAAAAACAGAAATATCACATTTACATAACTATTCAGACCCTTTACTCAGTACTTTGTTGAAGCACCTTTGGCAGTGATTACAGCCTCGAGTCTTCGTGGGTATGACGCTACAAGCTTTGCACACCTGTATTTGGGGAGTTTCATCCCTTTCTTCTCTGCAGATCCTCTCAAGCTCTGTCAGGATGGATGGGGAGCGTCACTGCACAGACATTTTCAGGTCTCTCCAGAGATGTTCGATCGGGTTCAAGTCTGGGCTCTGGCGTGGCCACTCAAGGACATTCAGAGACTTGTCCCAAAGCCACTCCTGCATTATCTTGGCTGTGTGCTTTGGGTTCTTGTCTTGTTGGAAGGTGAATCTCCACCCCAGTCTGAGGTCCTGATCGCTCTGGAGCAGGTTTTCATCAAGGATCTCTCTGTACTTTTCTCCGTTCATCTTTCTCTCGATCCTGACTTAGTCTCTCAGTCCCTGCCACTGAAATACATCTCCACAATATGATGCTACCCCCACCGTGCTTCACCGTAGGGATGGTTCCAGGTTTCCTGCAGACGTTACGCTTGGCATTCAGGCCAAAGAGTTCAATATTGTTTTCATCAGACCAGAGAACCTTGTTTCTCATGTTCTGAGAATCTTTAGGTGTCTTTTGGCAAAGCAGGCTGCCATGTGCCCTTTACAGGCTGCCATGTGCCCTACCCATGTCAGAGACGCAAACTCGGTCTCAACCTTTAAGTCTTTACTGAAGACTCATCTCTTCAGTGGGTCATATGATTGAGTGTAGTCTGGCCCAGGAGTGGGAAGGTGAACGGAAAGGCTCTGGAGCAACGAACCGCCCTTGCTGTCTCTGCCTGGCCGGTTCCCCTCTTTCCACTGGGATTCTCTGCCTCTAACCCTATTACAGGGGCTGAGTCACTGGCTTACTGGGGCTCTCTCATGCCGTCCCTGGAAGGGGTGCGTCACCTGAGTGGGTTAATTCACTGATGTGGTCATCCTGTCCCCAGTCCACCTGGCCGTGCTGCTGCTCCAGTTTCAACTGTTCTGCCTTATTATTGTACGACCATGCTGGTCATTTATGAACATTTGAACATCTTGGCCATGTTCTGTTATAATCTCCACCCGGCACAGCCAGAAGAGGACTGGCCACCCCACATAGCCTGGTTCCTCTCTAGGTTTCTTCCTAGGTTTTGGCCTTTCTAGGGAGTTTTTCCTAGCCACCGTGCTTCTACACCTGCATTGTTTGCTGTTTGGGGTTTTAGGCTGGGTTTCTGTACAGCACTTTGAGATATCAGCTGATGTACGAAGGGCTATATAAATACATTTGATATGATTTGATACTGAGGAGTGGCATCCATCTGGCCACTCTACCATAAGGGCCTGATTGGTGGAGTGCTGCAGAGATGGTTGTCATTCTGGAAGGTTCTCCCATCTCCACAGAGGAACTCTAGAGTTCTGTCAGAGCAACCATCAGGTTCTTGGTCACCTACCTGACCAAGCCCCGTCTCCCCTGATTGCTCAGTTTGGCCGGTTGGCCAGCTCTAGGAAGTCTTGGTGGTTCCAAACTTCTTCCATTTAAGAATGATGGAGGCCACTGTGTTCTTGGGGACCTTCAATGCTGTATTTTGTTACCCTTCCCCAGATCTGTGCCTCAACTCAATTCTGTCTTGGAGCTCTACAGACAATTCCTTCATCCTCATGGTTTTCGATTTTGCTCTATCAACTGTGGGAGCTTATATAAACAGGTGTTTGCCTTCCCAATCATGTCCAATTAATTGAATTTACCACCAGTGGACTCCAATCACGTTGTAGAAGCATCTCAAGGACGCACCTGAGCTCAATTTTGAGTATCATAGCAAAGGGTCTGAATACTTACATAAATAAGGTATTTCTGTTTTATTTTTAAAATAAATTTGCTCACATTTCAAAAAACCTGTTATCGCTTTGACTTTATGGGGTATTGTGTGTAGATTGATGAGGAAAAGTTTTAATTGAATCCCTTTCAGAACAAGCCTGTAACATAACAAAATGTGGAAAAAGTCAAAGGGTCGGAATACTTTCCGAATGCACTGTACACATATCTTGTTTTCTAAATGAACAAGCCTACATTGCATGGCGCATAGCCAGATAACATACAGTATGCCAACTCATATTCTGGTCTTATGAAATACATTTTCTTTATATCACAATGTTTCTTTATACCTGCCTAAAAAATATAATGGATTTATTGTAATGGTTTATATTAAAATGATTTATTTGACTTTTTAAAATGTAGTTGTTGCAAGGAATTTGGTTCACACGTTACAGACATTAATTTAGTACTTAATTCATTGTAGTCATTTTCTAGCAGAGCTTCTGACTTTACACACAGTCACTGACTGTCAGGATTTCACTGAAGTTAGGCTGAGTAACAGTACAGTATGTACTGTCTGAAAAGAGGAAATTGAGTAAAAATGTATAAAGTTCTATCGACCCATGGTTATGTGTACTGTAAACTGTCCTTGTATGGCTCCACACGTCCAGAGACAACACAAACATTTGCAGTCAACCACAACAAACTACGTCTAGAACAAAGGAGAGTGTCTGACTGTTACAGTTTGAAACACAGATGTGAAGACAAAGTTGGAAATATAGTATATGTGCAGCAGGCCTGGAACGCTGGTGATTTATTTTATTCTTTAAGCAAAACTCTACTTTAAGCAATGTTCAATTGGTCGGCAAACTGATACATAAATGGAGAGAACACATAAAAAGAGGGGAGGGAGAGAGAGAGATCTCAGAGCGTCAGACAGAGGAGACACAGAGACAGATAGCCTACAGGATGCCCATCTCAGACCATGCATACATACCTGTGAGGTTCCTCAGTCCCAGCTGGCGCAGGCCAAAGTTCCCATCTCTGCGGTAGTTGAGGAAGATCGCCAGAGCGTAGCGGTCTTCATACATCTTAGTTCCTCTGATGATCCTCAGGTTCTCCAGCGGCAGGTAGTCAAACTGGTTCAGAGCCACCAGCACATAGCCTGTCACCTCACGGATAGACTGGAAGAGAAGAGCGGTGACAGAGAGAACATCAGACACATCACGAAACAGGAGATACTGTAGGGAGACAAACAGACATACACTAACATCTGGACACTGACTGTAGATCTACACTACATGGCCAAAAGTACATGGACACCCCTTCAAATGAGTGGATTCGGCTCTTTCAGCCACACCCGTTGATGACAGGTGTATAAAATTGAGCACACAGACATGCAATCTCCATAGACAAAACATTGGCAGTAGAATGGCCTTACTGAAGAGCTGTGACATTCAACGTGACACTGTCATAGGATGCCACCTTTCAGTCAGTTCGTCAAATTTCTGCCCTGCTAGAGCTGTCCCAGTCAACTGTAAGTGCTGTATTGTGAAGTGGAAACGTCTAGGAGCAACAACGGCTCATGCGAAGTGATAGGCCACACAAGCTCACAGAACGGGACCGCCAAGTGCTGAAGCGTGTAGCATGTAAGAATTGTCTGTCCGCGGTTGCAACACTCATTACTGAGTTCCAAACTGTTTCTGGAAGTAACCTCAGCACAAGAACTGTTCGTCGGGAGCTTCATGAAATGGTTTTTCATGGCCGAGGTGACGCACACATGCCTAAGATCACCGTGCGCAATGTCAAGCGTCGGTTGGAGTGGTGTTAAACTCACCGCCATTGGACTCTGGAGAAGTGGAAACGTGTTCTCTGGAGTGATGAATCCCACATCACCATCTGGCAGTCCGACAGACGAAACTGGGTTTGGCGGATGCCAGGAGAACACTACCAACCAGAAAGCATAGTGCAAACTGTAAACTTTGGTGGAGGAGGAATAATGATCTGGGGCTGTTTTTAACGGTGTAACGCTACAGCCTAGTGACATTCTAGACGATTCTGTGCTTCCAACTTTGTGGCAACAGTTGGCGGAAGGCCCTTTCCTGTTTCAGCATGACAATGCCCCGTGCACAAAGCGAGGTCCATACAGAAATGGATGGTCGAAATCGGTGTGGAAGAACTTCACTGGCCTGCACAGAGCCCTGACTTCAACCCCATCAAACACCTTTGGGATGAATTAGAACGCTGACTGCGAGCCAGGCCTAATCGTCCAACATCAGTCCCCGACTTCACTAATGCTCTTGTGGCTGAATGGAAGCAAGTCCCTGCAGAAATGTTCAACATCAAGTGGAAAGCCGTCCCAGAAGGGTGAGGCTATTATAGCAACAAAGGGGGATCCAACTCCATATTAATGCACATGATTTTGGAAAAAGATCGACGAGTAGGGAGGTGTCCATATACTTTTGGCCATGTAATGTAGCTTGGTCCCAGGTCTGTTTTGTCCTGATCTGTTCATGCCATCTTCCCAACTCCTATGGTTTTCATCAATGACAACAACCACAGGAGTTGGCAAGACAAAACAACTAGATCTGGGATCAGGCTAAAATAGACACAGAGTAGCTTTGAAAACGGATTCATCAGAAGGTCATTTTCACCTACCCAATTAGTCACGATGCAACTGTGTGAGTAAGATACCGATATAGGTCAAGGAAGACTTTGCTAAAACTTTCTGCTCCAAGTTTGTGTCTGCTCCACTCAGTAGCAGGGTGAAGCAGAAGGACAGCCATCACCATTAGCACCACCATCACTTCACACTTAAATTACATTTAGAAAGGATAATGACCTCTGAGACTTTGCAAACCCACCCAGCCAGAGCTAGTATGAATCAAAGTGACATGACCGCCCTCCCCTCATCCCCCCACCCCTGTCATGGTGGCTGTCCTTAGAGGTCACGGACTGAAAGAGGCTGCCTCCGAATTGGCATCCTTTTGCCTATATAGTGCACTACTTTTGTCCTGAGCCAGTAAACTACACAGGGAATAGGGAGTCATTTGGGATGCTGAGAGAGGCCTGTCACAACTCTAACGCCAACAGTGACAGTAATGACATCAACAGGCCTCCGCTGCACGCTACGTTATGCACCCACACACGTCTGCCACCTCCACTGCTGCTGCTGCTGCCACCACTGCTCAGGCTCAGACCCCCGTCACTGACAGCTGTCGTCAGCCCAGGCCTGGCCCAGAAGTGGCAGAAGCAGTCATGGTTCTGTCATGATTGACTCCAGTTACTTAATGAAGGGTTTCCCAAACATAGTCCTGCCCCCTTTGGGTTCATATTTCGTTCCCCACCTAGCTCTACCTCGTTTGGGGAACCCTGGCTTAATGGATATGAACAATGGTTTTGGTTTTTGACCAAAAACATTTGAACGTTTTTCACGCAGTGCTTAGAGAGTCACGTCACCCGTGTCCTAAATGGCACCTTATTCTCTATGGGCCCTGGTCAAAAGTAGTGCACTTCATAGGGGATTGGATCTAATTTCGGATCATATAGTCATATCTTTAGTAGCTAACAAACTCCATCTAGGTAGGAACACCAGGTCTTAGACTGCATCCCCATGGCACCCTATTCCCTATTTAGTGCACTACTTTTGGCCAGGATGCCATAGGGCACTATAGAGGGAATAGAGTGCCATTTGGGACACCATATTTATTATATTTCAGGTAGAGAGCTGCAGGAGCAGGGAGGCAGTACAGACAGAGAGAGTGCCTAAGGACTGAAGGTGTCAACAGGTGTGTGTGTGTGTGTGTGTGTGTGTGTGTGTGTGTGTGTGTGTGTGTGTGTGTGTGATGCTTAATAGGGCAGATAGAGAGAGAGATAACTACACTGGAACACCGGAATGAGGGAGGAGGTCCCAGGGGATACTGGCTCCTTTCATCCTTTTCTCTCCATCTCATCTCTCTCCCTCTCTCTCCCTCTCTCTCCCTCTCTCCGCATGGTTGTTGACAGACAACTCCCTAAGCATGAAACCTGTGCACACCCAATCAGACAGAAGTCTGATAGGACAAGGACAGAGGGCTGGGGCTGACTCTCTCATGTACAGACAGACAGAGAGACACAGACACAGACACAGACACTGTGCAGACACAGACACACACACACATTGCACCACGCTGGGGTCTTGGAGGTCAACCTCCTCATCTTCTAATGACCCTGGGGCTCCAGCTGAGACTGTTTGGGGACCAGCAAGGGTCTGAGAACAGTGACCCTGCTATGGGCACAGTGGCTCCTTCAGACCCCCCTCCCTCCCTGCCTGTCAATGTGTGTGTGTGCATATGTGCATGTGTCTATTGGTGTGTGTGTGTCCTCAAAGTGCGTACTCACTGCCAGACAACACATCAACCAGGAACAAATAGTTCTTCCTGTACCAGTTACCTAGCAACCTCCAAAACCTGCTACCATCATAAAAAATCATTGAGAAAAATGAATAGATAAATAAATAGAGAAAACACAACTCATTTAATTAAAGGATTAAACCTTGCCTTGTTGATATTTGTTTTCAGGGCTCCTTTCTGTGCCTTTGTTCACTTTAAAAGACTGTTTAACTCCCTCTCTCCCTCGCTAATTTGTTATTTTCCAGCCACCAAATCGATACTTCCCACAGTGCAGGCTGGCGCAAAGGGAGACAGGGAGAGATGGCAGGTACACACCGTTCTTAGAACTTCAGATTGTTCACTCAATAGAGTGCATGAATAAGAACAAACCACTTGTAGTGATGAAGGGCTGGAGGGAGAGCCAATGGCATAGCATCAATATGTGGTTAGTTTCATTAACGGCTGGTGAAGAGAAAACACCCACAATACTACAACAATACTACAGAAATACTACAACAAGACCACAACAATACTATCCCAAGTGGATTGCTTTTTCTATGGATTCTCTGTGAGAATGGAACGGGAATGACTTTTGGGACATGCGTTTCATATTATCAAAGGTCAACTTAATGTAATCTGTTTAACCGCCCTGTAATTAGGAAGGTAAATTACCTGTTAAATATAAAGCATGCCCTGGATTTCTTTTACAGCCGAAATACCATGGGGGCTCTCTATCTCCATCTCCATCTCCTCAGATGGAGAGGTTAGAGGTGTATCAAGACTTTCATGCATACAGAGACACATACACGCATTGGTGAAACACTAGCTATGATGAAGTCAGCTAATGTGTTGTAATAGAATCACATACTGGGTCCTATTTGCTATGTCTTGGAGCACCTAGCCACCTAGCTGCGGGCTGTGCCGTACTATAGCTGTGGATTGATACTACATTAAGTGATGTGCCTGGCATTGTAATGATATGAACATATTGTATTGTAATGCAGATTCATCTCGACAGGAAGTGAAGAGAGCCTGAGGGTGCTATAATGTTAATGCTTCAAA
The DNA here is from genome assembly GCF_018296145.1 of Oncorhynchus tshawytscha. Classification (NCBI taxonomy): domain Eukaryota; kingdom Metazoa; phylum Chordata; class Actinopteri; order Salmoniformes; family Salmonidae; genus Oncorhynchus; species Oncorhynchus tshawytscha. The sequence continues at coordinate 54,411,544 of NC_056431.1, read as the reverse complement.
ACCAACAGGTAGTGCAGTAGACCATCACACAAGGAGAGGAAGAGAGGAGGGGAGGAGATAAGAGGAGAGAAGGAGGGAGAAGAGAGAAGGGGGAGAGGAGAGGAGGGAACAGGATATCACCAACTCCAGGCCACAGAGTAAATTTGTTAATTAGTGCTTTAGGACGGTCCGGCATACTAACAAAGGTATACAGTGTGTACTGAGAGAGAGAGTTAGAGAGAGAGAGAGAGAGAGAGAGAGAGAGGAGAGAGAGAGGGAGGGAGAGAGTCAGAGAGAGAGAGGGAATGAGAGAGAGAGGGAATGAGAGAGAGAGGGAATGAGAGAGGGAATGAGAGAGAGAGAGAGAGAGTCAGAGAGAGAGAGGGAATGAGAGAGAGAGGGAATGAGAGAGAGAGGGAATGAGAGAGGGAATGAGAGAGAGAGGGAATGAGAGAGAGAGAGAGAGAGTCAGAGAGAGAGAGAGGGAGAGAGAGAGAGAGAGAGGGAGAGAGTCAGAGAGAGAGAGGGAATGAGAGAGAGAGGGAATGAGAGAGAGAGGGAATGAGAGAGAGAGGGAATGAGAGAGAGAGAGAGAGTCAGAGAGAGAGAGAGGGAGAGAGAGAGAGAGAGAGGGAGAGAGAGAGAAGGCGAGAGGGAGAGGAAGAAAGAGAGCACATATATCATGCTGATGAAGGAGGCTGAGATGATTAGATAGAAACAGCTGAATATCCTGAATATCCATGGACTACCAGCTACGTCACAGTTCTGGAAAAGAGAACAAAAGAGAACAGAACAGGGAAGATTCAGTAGATTAAGTGGGATTTCTTCTTCCCTCCTCTACCGTCCCTCCCAACGCTCACTCAGGCATTTGAGAGCGGAAGTGTGCCAGGCAGCGGAACAAAACCTTCACTTCAGTCTCCGAGACGTGTCTGGCTTTGAAATGGAGTCCTTCAAACCTCAACTTCTAAAGGAGGGGGAGGGGTGATATAGAAACAGGAGGGAATGGGGCAAGGAGAGAGAGAGAGCAATGGATGGAGAGGGAGATTAGGGATAGAGAAAGAGAGAAAGAGAGAGGGGGAGGGAGGGAGTTAGAACAAGAAGAGAGAGAAACAGAGAGAGGGAAGTAGAGCAAGGAGAGAGAAGGAGAAGGGAATGAGGAAAGAGAGAGGAGAAATAGAGAAAGATAGTGAGGAGGGAGGAGGGGGAACTAGGAGAGAGAGGAGAGCAGTCAAGTTGAGGGTCCCTGCACTGTACAAAATATTGTGCTAGTTCTAATTAGGAAATTGAGGCAACAATTGCATCAGCTTTTTGAGTATTTCCAACATGAGTGATTCTTAAGTATAATATACTTAACTTTGGGTTTTTCACAAACACTAATATAATACGTTCAGGATTTTAAAAAACCCGCTTGAATCCAACTTAATTTGATCAATTCCAAACTGTTATTATTCGCTAGATCTTTTTGATTAGTTACTTGCAGTAATTCTGTCTTATTGTTGAACATTTATGTTTTTGAATATTATCCATTTTAACCTAAAGATAGTTCTCATTCCACTAGCTGTAAGGGGAAGTAGATCTGCAAGGATTATAGGATGCTTCATTTGCCACTGTCATTAAGTGTTGTGCGCATTATATTATTGATGGTGGGGATGGGTGATCTCATCTCTGAATGTCAATTTGCCCGACGGTTTTGATATCCGTTCATCATGATCTGTTACACCTCATAGCACATCAAACTGTTTAATACTAATATAGAAATATATTTCTCTTTCTTCAAACATGCATACAACATTGCGTTATTGTATCTTTTCTTTGCAACAATCCTCAAAAAACTGAGACAAAAAAATTCAAGTTTAGAGAAAATATTATGAAAATGTAATAAATTAAACACAATTTCCCGTGTAGTTGTTTTTACATGCAAATAATTATTCCGATTGTGCAGTATATTAAATTGAATTTACAATTTCGAATGTCATGCTTTTTGATCTCATCAACATTAAGTAAGGTATTCAAATATTGAACTAAAACCAGAAACCTGCATTTTTATGTGAAAATCATAGATTCTTTAGGGTAATATTTGGGCAACTCCATGGTAACTGAATTATACTTAGATTTTTCACTTTGAAATGTATACCAAACAAAAACCAATGAAGTTTAACAAACCATAGAACTCTAATACACAAGGATGACTTTTAACACGTTTAAGGGAAGAACTGTGCAGATACAACATTTGGTTACAGAATAAAACAGAGGGAGATTTTACCATACTTTTTCTACCATAGTTTAAATGTACTGTGTAAATTGGAACCAGTTCAGGGAACAGAACTGAAAACCGGAAAATACAATTTATCAAGGAACAAAATCAGAACCGGGAATGAAAGTGATTGTTTTAAAAGCATGGGACCGGTTAATAACATTATTTACGTTCCAGGAATGGTTTTCCAGTCCCACAAAATGTAACAAAGCACCTATGCAAAGCCCTCACTCTGTACCTCAGAAACGTATTCCAATGTCTGCCTGCCAGCTGAAAATCTTTGCCAGTGTGTGTGTGTGTGTGTGTGTAGGCTACCTGCCCCTCCCACTCTGAAGCATAGTCTACTGTAGGCTACTGACGTTACAAATGTCATTCAGAAATTAGGGAGAGAGCATTTTTATTATAGAAGAATCTATTAACTTTATCAATGCTAGTTAAAGATACTACAGTTATCACGTTTCACATTGGATTTATTATCTACAAAAAGGTAAGAGGGGTTTATATTTGAATTCTGGTGCAACTCTGCACACACTAGCAACGTTAAGGCAACTCTCTGAAGTTCAAAGACATTCAAAGTTCCTTCATAGAAGCCGCTCCTCCGTAGGTATGATTCTGTGGCCTAATTCAGATAATGCATGTCATAACAACAAGATGCCAAGCGCTTCAAGCCTCCTCCTCCATCCTTTCTTGCTCTATAACCACCCGGAAAATTTCAGTCGCATCTCGTGACCTGCACTTGTCTGTCAAGTGCATGTATATAGCTTGCCACTCCATAGCAAGCTGCTCTATCCACACTGATTGGTGCAGTAATTTAATGTCGAGCTAAATGTTAAAAATAAAAATAAAATACTTTTTGGAGGTTCAAACTTTATTTTGCTGGTCGGAACAGTGGAACAAAACCCCTCAAAATAATGGATCTGTTAAGAACAAAACGATTGGAAAATAATTTGTTCCAACCCCTGATTCAAAGTATTGAGTTGTATAGTTTGTTAAACTTAGAAGTTTGTTTGGTATTCATTTTAAAGTGATAAATCTGAGTCACAGTGTAATTCCGTTACCATGGAATTGCCCATTTACTAAGCCCCTCAATCATTTTTTACTGTGTGTATATTTTAATGCATAATTAAAACTCCACCTGTTCCAGCTCAGATAGAGAGAGAGAGAGAGAGAGAGAGAGGAGAGAGAGAGAGAGAGAGAGAGAGAGTCAGTCAGAAAGAGACAGAGAGAGAGAGACAGGGACAGAGACAGAACAAAAGAGAGAGAAACAGAGAGAAAGAGACACAGAGAGAGAGAGAGAGGGAGAGAGATGGAGAGAGAGAGAAAGAGAGAGAGGAGAGAGAGAGAGAGAGAGGAGAGAGAGAGAAAGAGAGAGAGATAGAGCGAGAGAGAGGTGGAAACTGAGCTGTACTTCCTAACCTCCAGCCCAATGTATCACCATTTTAGAGACACATATTTCCCTCAGATTACACAGATCCAAAGAATTCCAAAACAAACCCAATTTTGATCAACTTTTGATCAACAATTTTGATTTTGAAACAATTTTGAAACAACTTCTGTATGTGTAATGTTTATTGTTAATTTTTATTGTCTATTTTACTTTTGTATATTACCTACATCACTTGCTTAGGCAATGTTAACACATGTTTCCCATGCCAATAAACCCCCTTGAATTGAATTGAGAGAGAGAGCGAGAGAGAGCGAGAGAGAGCGAGAGAGAGCGAGAGAGAGCGAGAGAGAGAGCGAGAGAGAGAGCGAGAGAGAGCGAGAGAGAGAGCGAGAGAGAGCGAGAGAGAGAGCGAGAGAGAGAGCGAGAGAGAGAGCGAGAGAGAGCGAGAGAGAGAGCGAGCGAGAGCGAGAGAGAGAGAGAGAGAAAGAGAGAGAGAAAGAGAGAGAGAAAGAGAGAGAAAGAGAAAGAGAGAGAAAGAGAGAGAAAGGTGAGCAGGTACGAGTGTAATGACACCATAAGCATGTTGGGTAGACTGAACACACGTTAGCATGATTACCTCTCATCTCCATAGATATTGAGCTGGTTGCGTGTGAGTGTGTCTTCATTTGTCTGCATGTGTATGCGTGCAAGTGTGTGTGCGTGTGCTGAAGAGCTGGTGGAGACAAAGTCAGTGGATCTCACTCGGGCTTAGGGGCCTTGCATCAGTAAGCCCTTATCCCTACATTAACATATCCCTTCTCTTCTCACTAGCTCCACTACCTCTCCACTCCTATACGAGTATGACAACCAGATGGAAAACATGTCAGTGCAATATAAACATGCAAAGTGACTCAACATATCCTATCAGATATTAACCAAAGCACAATTTTGTTCATGCATATCACCCCTAAATATGGTATCTGTGAAATAGGTTCAACATTTTGACAAGAGATGCCTGTCCTAAATCTGAATGTGTTTGTATTTGATCAATGTGAAAAAGGATCCGTCTGGATTACAGCTCTGTATAATGAAGTTCTATGACTCTACAGTGGGGTGACCATGGGGTTGTGTTGTCTGGTGAAATATGTTCAAATGGATAAATAAGGAGACATCTTCTCTGTTCTTTTCATACGTCACTGACCAATGTATAAAGAGGAGAGACGTGTCTGCAGCAGTAACACTGTGAACGGATGGCACAGAAATAAGAAATCTTTTTTTTTTTTAACACACTATCATTATTTTTCGCAGGTAGGCAAAGTTTACTTTTTACAGAACGGCATTACAGAATTATAAATTCTATATGTGGAAACATTGCTACTGCAAAATGTTAACACCACCTTTTCACATGTGACGAAAATAACACTATTGCAGTTTCACATGTTAGAAAACTCCAAATGTGAAAATCCAACTTTCAGATATGGAATTGCATTTTCACATGTATTGTTGAAAATTAGATTTTCACCTGACAATGTTTTTCACATGTGAAACTGCAGATCTGATTTTGACCTGAAAGTTTTTAACATGTGAAACAACAAATTTGTACAACTGCAATAAACAGGTGAAAACATGTTTTTCTTCACATATACAGTATGAAAAGGTGGTGTGAACATGTTTTTCTTCACATATACAGTATGAAAAGGTGGTGTGAACATGTTTTTCTTCACATATACAGTATGAAAAGGTGGTGTGAACATGTTTTTCTTCACATATACAGTATGAAAAGGTGGTGTGAACATGTGAATTCTAAATGATGATAAAATATGAGCTCACATGTGAGATTTAAGCATGTGAAACTGCAAATTTGACATGTGTTTTGTTGTTGTTGTAAGGGCACTGTTAAAGTCTGGAGTTATCAGTTAATCTGGAGTAACACTGTGATGTTCCTCTTCCATGCCCTTCAGTCCAGTCAAAGTTTGAGTCATTTCTAGGATAGATCTGCTAACATGCATTTGGTTGTCATCTGGGATTCAACATCACATTCATTTATAGGTGAATTTCAGTTTTCATTTCTATATCAAGTTTATCAAGACAGTCTCAAACATAAATAATGTTGATTGGAGTCTTACTGTACTTGACTGAATAGGATACACTATCAGTTGAGTATAAAGAAGTTGATTCTACACCTGCATTGCTTGCTGTTTGGGGTTTTAGGCTGGGTTTCTGTACAGCACTTTGAGATATCAGTTGATGTACGAAGCGCTATATAAATACATTTGATTTGATTCTAAGTAGCAGTATCAGACAAGTATAAAACAACTACAGAGCCTCTATACAGTACAGTATACATGGCCTGCTTGTTGACTTTCAGAAGTCACGTGGCTCATAGTGTGAGTGTTACGCAAGCTGGGTCTGGACGTCTTGTGTTGTGTTTGACAGTGATGGTTTGTGACAGCGTGGCACTCTGTTGTCAGCCTTGGTGAAGAGCTACCCCCGTAAGGAACGTACATCACATCACCATCACCACAACAACAAACCTCCATGACACTCAAAACACAGAGTGAACAAGCTGAATAAGAGAGGATAGATGGACTGAAATGTGAAATAAGTTGCCTTTGAATGTAAAATTCCATACATTTTGTAAGAATACACACAGTCTAGAAATAATAGTGATCATGTGTGTATTATCTTGGTTCATCACTAAGTTAAGGTTCATCACTAAGTTAAGGACCCTGGGACTGAACACCCCCTTCTGTGACTGGATCCTGGACTTTCTGACGGGCCGCCCCCAGGTGATGAGGGTAGGCAGCAACACATTCGCCACACTGACCCTCAACACGGGGCCCCCTCTGTGGTGCGTGCTTTGTAGCCTCCTGTACTCCCCTTTCACCCACGACTGCGTGGCCAAGCACGACTCCAACACCATCATTAAGTTTTCAGACGGCACGACTGTGCTAGGCCTGATCACTGATGATGATGAGACAGCCTATAGGGAGGAGGAAACCTGGCAGTGTGGTGCCAGGACAACAAACTCTCCCTCAACTACAGCAATAGCTGATTGTGGACTACAGGAAAGGGAGGGCTGAGCACACCCCCATCCACATCGATGGGGCTGTAGTGGAGCAGATCGAGAGCTTCAAGTTCCTCGGTGTCCACATCAATAAGAGTCTATCATGGTCCACACACACCAACACAGTTGTAAAGAGGGCATGACAATAACTCTTCCCCCACAGGAGGCTGAAAAGTTTTCGCTTGGGACCTCAGATCCTCAAAAAGTTAATTGAGAGAATCTTGACTGGCTGCATCACCGTTTGATATGGCAACTGCTTGGCATCCGACCGCAAGGCACTACAGAGGGTAGTGGGTACGGCCCAGTACATCACTGAGGACGAGCTCCCTGCCATCCAGGACCTTTATAGGCCCAAAAAATGGTCAAAGACTCCAGCCACCCGTCATAGACTGTTCTCTCTGCTACCGCACGGCAAGCGGTATCAATGCACCAACTCCGGAACCAACAGGTCCCTTAACAGTTTCTACCCCCAAGCCGTAAGACTGCTAAATAGTTAGTTAAATAGTTAACATAATAGCTACCAGGACTATCTGCATTGAACATTTTTGCACAAACCTTTTTGACTCATCACATACGCTGCTGCTACTGTTTACTATCTGTCACTTTATTACTCGTACCCCTGCACATGGACTTGGTACTGGTGTATATATCCACGTTATCGTTATTCAGTGTACAGTGGGGAGAACAAGTATTTTATACACTGCCGATTTTGCAGGTTTTCCTACTTACAAAGCATGTAGAGGTCTGTCATTTTTATCATAGGTACACTTCAACTGCGAGAGACGGAATCTAAAACTAAAATCCAGAAATTCACATTGTATGATTTTTAAGTAATTAATTAGCATTTTATTGCATGACATAAGTATTTGATCACCTACCAACCAGTAAGAATTCCGGCTCTCACAGACCTGTTAGTTTTTCTTTAAGAAGCCCCCCTGTTCTCCATTAATTACCTGTATTAACTGCACCTGTTTGAACTCGTTACCTGTATAAAATACACCTGTCCACACACTCGATCAAACAGACTCCAACCTCTCCACAATGGCCAAGACCAGAGAGCTCTGTAAGGACATCAGGGTTAAATTGTAGACCTGCACAAGGCTGGGATGGGCTACACGACGATAGGGTGGCAGCTTGTTGAGAAGGCAACAACTGTTGGCGCATTTATTAGAAAATGGAAGAAGTTCAAGATGACGGTCAATCACCCTCGGTCTGGGGCTCCATGCAAGATCTCACCTCGTGGGGCATCAATGATCATGAGGAAGGTGAGGGATCAGCCCAGACCTACACGGCAGGACCTGGTTAATGACCTGAAGAGAGCTGGGACCACAGTCTCAAAGAAAACTATGAGTAACACACTACGCCGTCATGGATTAAAATCATGCAGCGCACCGCAAGATCCCCCTGCTCAAGCATGCGCATGTCCAGGCCCGTCTGAAGTTTGCCAATGACCATCTGGATGATCCAGAGGAGGAATGGGAGAATGTAATGTGGTCTGATGAGACAAAAATAGAGCTTTTTAGTCTAAACTCCACTCGCCGTGTTTGGAGGAAGAAGAAGGATGAGTACAACCCCAAGAACATCATCCCAACCGTGAAGCATGGAGGTGGAAACATCTTTCTTTGGGGATGCTATTCTGCAAAGGGGACAGGACGACTGCACCGTATTGAGGGGAGGATGGATGGGGCCATATATCGTGAGATCTTGGCCAACAACCTCCTTCCCTCAGTAAGAGCATTGAAGATAGGTTGTTGCTGGGTCTTCCAGCATGACAACGACCCGAAACAGACAGCCAGAGCAACTAAGGAGTGGCTCCGTAAGAAGCATCTCAAGGTCCTGGAGTGGCCTCGCCAGTCTCCAGACCTAAACCCAATAGAAAATCTTTGGATTGATCTGAAAGTCCGTATTGCCCAGCGACAGCCCCGAAACCTGAAGGATCTGGAGAAGGTCTGTATGGAGGAGTGGACCAAAATCCCTGCTGCAGTGTGTGCAAACCTGGTCAGGAACTACAGGAAACGTATGATCTCTGTAATTCCAAACAAAGGTTTCTGTACCAAATATTAAGTTCTGCTTTTCTGATGTCTCAAATACTTATGTCATGCAAAAAAAATGCAAATTAATTACTTAAAAATCATACAATGTGATTTTCTGGATTTTTGTTTTAGATTCCGTCTCTCACAGTTGAAGTGCACCTATGATAAAAATTACAGACCTCTACATGCTTTGTAAGTAGGAAAACCTGCAAAATCGTCAGTGTATGAAATACTTGTTCTTCCCACTGTATTTATTATTACTTGTTTTATTACGTGTTTAATTTTTCTATTATTTCTCCATTGTTGGGAAGGGCCTGTAAGTAAGCATTTCACTGTAAGTCTACACCTGTTGTTTACGAAACACGTGACTAATCCATTTTTATTTGATTTGTACTATCGCCCTCCTGACGATCGTAACGATTCGTTTTTTCTCCTTCATTTGTCACTGAGGATGGTTGTTTCAGGAGCAGACAGACATAAAGGCAGCTGCAGAGTGTGATTGTGTGAGTCAGCGTTTCTTAATGAAGTCTTTGGATTTGTTTCGGCGGGAACTGCATCGCACAACCATCTGGCTCCTCTGAGAGTGGATAGACAAACATGATATCTTAACGCTGTCCACTAAATGTTGTGAAAGACGCTATCTGAATAATCTACTCCTTGTGTCTGAGATTTGCTTAGCATGTGTGTGTGTGTGTGTGTGTGTGTGTGTGCGTTTGTGTGTGTGTGTGCGTTTGTGTGTGTGTTTGTGTGTGTGTGTGTGTGTGTGTGTGCGTTTGTGTGTGTGCATTTGTGTGTGTGCGTTTGTGTGTGCATGTGTATGCATACCATTATCCAGGGGACATCATGAGAAACACTGGATACACTGATTAACTAAACACAAAGATCTCCACTTCATCATTTTTACATTAACAAGTAGTCTGCACACAAATGACGTCTTTCTACACGGTTGCATATTAGATACGATCTACACAAAACACAATTAGAGGGAGGAAACGAGGCATGGCTCTCCATAGCTCTCCATATGGGCCCTGGTAAAAAGGTAGTGCACTATATGGGAATAGGGTGCCATTTGGGTCTATACTGTAGTTCCTAAGGGCTGAAGGAGAGGAAAAAGTGTTACCAGTAATGCTGAGTAGCAGTCTGCAGGTGTGTGCGTGTGTGTGTGTGTGTGGTGCTTATTAGGGCCGATAGAGAGAGAGATCACTACTGGAGGGCTGGAATGAGGGAGGAGGTCCCAGCGGATACTGGTTCCTTTCATCCTTTTCTCTCCCTCTCTCCACATGGCAGGAGTAGGGGATGAGGAGGGAGGAGAGAAGAGGGGGGACTTTTAAAGGCCTGTGCCTCAAACGAACGCGTCTGCCACACACACTCCTTAGATGACTCACATACACATTCACACACCTATAAATCTTGGGTAAGCGGCTTGATTAAAGTGACAGGGAGAATGAGGAGATCATTGTCGCTCTGCATGACGTCTGGCTTTCATCCTTACTCAGCTACGCTCTCTGTTACGCTGGTGGGCAGACTGAGACCGCGTCCCAAATGGCACCCTATTCCCTG